>NC_056726.1:263862216-264149716 GCF_019279795.1 Protopterus annectens | reverse complement strand
ATAAAGGCTAGTAATCTGTCTGAGTAGCTCCCACCTGTGGACATATCCAGATGGTAGTCAGAGATTAGTCTAGTATTCATTGACTGTGCTCCACACCAGTCTTTTCAGCACCTGAACAATAGCATTGTCATAGGTGGTTGCTAGCAGTACATGGCTACATACTTTGATATTTCTGTGTTGTACTCCTACATAAAGGTATGCTTGTGGAATTAATTCTACAACTATTCACAGAGTGTGTAACAGCAGACAGGCTGATATGCCTGTGTGTTTCTGACTCTTCCAGGCCTCAGATACTCTCAGGTATATATTTGAACAGCCTCAGGGAAAGGTACATATCAGTGGGATACACCTGTGATATATTTCAGATATTTTGCAGTTGCGACTTTGGGGGATTCTGAGCATATGTATTACTACACCTTTTCTGACGTGCAAGCAGTGTCTACTCTCACTTATTAACATTTATCATTAAGTGGGATTCCCCACATTTCTGCCTACTGTTACTACATTTCACAGGGAGGCTGAGGGGCACAGCTAACATCTGTTTTCAAATCAGGGACATCCCTGTAAACCAGTCACAGTTGGGGGGGTCTGCCCTCTGACCTATTCAAATATGCCAGTATTTATCCTGCTCTGATACTGTGTGGGGTTTGTAAGGTGCTACTGTAACATTATTCCCTACTAGCATGGCTGGTTCTCTTTTCACATTCATGTCATGTAATTCCACAATATTTGCTGGTTAAGGGCCACAGAACATGATTTGTGTTATGCCATTCCTATTCTCCCTTTACATTCACTCATTGTAATTCATGATATATTTCTTTCAGCACCAAGTTATTGTATATCTGCTGTGGTGTAGTGGTACTTCATGCAGACTGGTGAGCCCAAGGTCTGGGATTCAAGACTGACAGGTGTATTTTATTTTGCTGCTGAGCAATACAAGGGCCCTGTCATACAGAGTGACTAAGGCACTTTTAAGCAGTTGTAAGTGGGTTTGTGCGGGTTTGTGCAATGCGTAGCTAAGCGCACACATGTGCACACTTGCTTAATCCCGCTTACTACTGCTTAAGAGTGCTTACTCCTGCTAACCCCCGCACTAATTTATTTTAAAGAAAAGAAAATGGGGAGATAGGAAAGTGGTGAAAAGGGGGCACAGAGAGGGAAAGACTGTAGGGAAACAAGAAGAAAAAAACCCAAATCGAACAAATGCAGAAAAAAACCACTAGGCACAGGAGCTGAGCAGCTGGAACAGTTTATTCTGGTACCTCGGCTACGAATAGCCTTCAAAGGAATAACCATTCTAGTTTCTTACATCTTTATAATAAAACCAAATTGCTCATTACACAATTAAACAATTAAGCAGTATATAACTAGCAAATTCAATCTGACAAGGCATCCACTGTTTCAAGTTAAAAGAGAAACAAGCATCAGGTAAATCATCCAAAAGCATCAGAAAAAGCATCAGAAATAGCATCAGAAAAAGCATCAAAAACATACATACACCACAAGACAGTCCTAAATACAGAAATATAGTCTAAGTTATACACCAGTAATGAAACAACTAAAATTTACTATCTCAGACATTTAATAACTGTCAATATTTTTAAATAGTAATATTTATTTCCAAATTCAAACCTTTGGGTTTTAAAGTTCCAAACATTAATATAAACCTGCTTTCTAAATTCAACAGTTTCTCTAAAAAATTACCAGCATTATACTCATCAGGCCTAGCTAAAGCACAGAAAAATAGAGAGTCCGAAAGACCATTATGAACAATATTAAAATGTTCTGCAATTGGACTCTCCCTTCTACATTTTCTGATGTCCCCCATATGTTCCAGAATTCGGATTTTTAGCTGACGCTTAGTTTGACCAATATAATATTTAGGGGGGGTACAACCACACCCCACTATATATACAATCCCACAAGATCTACAATCGAATATGTCAGTGGCCTTATATTTTACCCCATTGATCTGACACCCTGACAGATTCTTCACATTTGGACAAACTTTACAATTACCACATTTGAACATCCCCTCTGATATAAGTGTCCCATTACACCGGACAGTCTTTATTCTTCGCTTTGGCTTTAACATTTCCTTCAAATTCGCATATCTTCCATAAGAAAAACAAACTCTCTTAGGGAATAGATTACCAAACTCAAGATTTTCAGAAACTAATGGCCAAAGAAAATCCACAATCTTTTTCAAGGTAGCAGAAAAGGGGGAAAATTTAGTAACATAAAATAATTTATTCTCCCCACTCCTATTCAAAAATGTTTCCTCAATATTCCTCTTTCTATACATTCTACTACCATCTCTACCATTCACATTTGAAGTTAATACCCTGTCAATACTATCCTTAATTAGTAATTCAGAGTACCCTCTAACTACCAATCTGTTTTTAACATCCTTAAATTCAGATTCCAATAGAACACTTTCAGAGGTATGTTCAAATGTCCGTTTGAATTCTGTAGGGAAACAAGCTCAGGATGTGCAGGAAGGGTGTAGTGAAGACCCATAGCTGCCCATTTCTTTAACAACAACAGCTGTGCATATATTGAAAATTTGGAGTGAGATTTGAAACCTTTCACCTCTGAGAGAGGGGTGAGGACAACATAGTTTGTTGCACTGTCAATTAGAATTATCGGTGTACATGTCCAATGGACATGTGTGTGAAATGGGAAGCTATGTATGGGGCGTAATTTTTTTTTCAGGTACAGATTGCCCTTTTTTTTTTTTTTTTCAGGTGAGAGTGGTAAGGGAGGTAGAGGAAGTAGGTATATGTGGGGAGGTAGGTTGGGGAGGTAAACAGACAAGACAAACAAAATGCATACAAGGACGGAATTTGTCACATGGAGTGGGTGAACACAATTGATGGGGAAGGTTGTTTGGAAATCGTAAGCCCATGAGCCCACAGATGGTAACAGTGGAACTGAGATCCCCACCCATGGGCAGTCACCACTGCACCTTCACAGCCCAAAGGATGGCTGTGCTGGGGGCTGAGTAGGATGGGCAGGCTCACCCGAGAGACGCTCCACTCTCGCCTCAAGCTGGCGTAGGGGATCAGCGACTGAACGCTGGATCTCCCTATGCACCACAGTCTGGACCCTTCGAAGGGTGACAGGTGGCTCTTCTCCACCCACGCTTGCACGGGGGGCACGAGCCCCATCCCCTACAGCGCTTCCACCAAAGGTGGCACAGGACCAATGGAGGAGGGAAACCCGGGCTGGGCACCAGAGCTGCTGGTGCCAGGTGCACTCGCCTGCTGAGGAGGGACAGGTGGGTCCGCTGGGACTGGCCTTCCCATATGTTCTGTGATTAGGTGTGATTAATTACAGCATCAACAACAGCATTCCAGATTAGTTGTAACAGCATGCAGTAATATTCCCATTAACCCAACACACCAAGGTTGCAACAGTTGAACAGCAAGCATAACACATGCATATATTGAACGACAGTGGATATTCCAACAGCATGCAGGGATGTTTGGTAGCAACAGGCCAACATGAACATGGTGTTTGAACAGGGCACATGCATCAACATGAATGCAAATATTTATAAAAATAATAGGACATATGTCCCAACAAATATTTAAGATTAGACATACCCATTGAGGTGTGTAATTGCATGGTTTATGCACAAACAGTAGGGTGTAGAAAAAACCTCCATTAACATCTTATAAACACTTTTACTCTACACCACATTTCTAGTGACTGCACGTGTATATTCCCTACATGTATTATTACACTTGCCACCATACATTAGGTTGTGTAGTGGGTTTGGCTAGTTCAATATATCTACTTGACCTATATCTGACATACTAGCTGTCCAAGATGCAGATGCTACTGCTACATATTTCATGGTTGCATTTATATTTCTTTATCTACATATGTGGATGTTTTCACATGACATTTTCACTTCAGTTTGTACAGAACCCTGCATTTATTGAAGCACACTCACTTTTCTGGGGAACATATTAGCATGCTACTAGTGTGCAAGATTTACTTATGCATGCCAGCCAGTAACTGATTGTTGAGGACTGTATATATGTTTCACAGCTACTAGCACTTCCATCACCCACTTTATATGGGACTGCACAACTCTGGGTTGCCAGTACCTTTTCAAACAGTACTGTTTTTATAATGCAAGGGTACAACAACATTTCAGACTCTGTGATACAGACACACTCTGGGTTTTAGACCTTTATTAATGACATTACTCACTTTTCCACAGGCTCACTCATTTATTTGTTTTAACGGTGTATATGGCAGACATGTTCAAGACATATTATACCTTAATAGGCACACTCTTTTTTCAGGCTCACTCACTTATTTTATTTGACAGTGCCTGCAGAAATATTATTCTAGATGTATGTTACCTTTCTTAATGGGTTACTACACTCTTTTTCTGCCTCTCTGACATTTTTATCTGACAGTACATGCAGAGGACTTATTCAGGCAATTTTATGGCTGTATTATTGGACTACAACACTTTCTTTCTTGCTCTCTCCCATATTTTATATAACAATACATGCAGAATACTCACTAACCTGCCTGGTGGTGCAGCTTTACCAGCCTATCAGCATAGGCTTGCTGATTCGTAGCACGGTCACCTACAGCTGTAAAGTAAAGGAAGGGATATTGAGACATACCTATCCATTATACATACTCCATTATCAATTGTTACATACTGCATTCCATGGCTACATACTCAGTTGTGGGGCATCACGCATACCACGGGCCTCCTGTATCCATTGGTTCAGGCAGTCCTGCTTTCATCTCTTCAGGTCTGCATGGTGGTGATGGACCTGCTCACTAGTCTGAGGAACTCCTGTGGCACTGGTGAGGTCATGAGCTAACCGGTTCCAAGCTTCTGCCTTGTACTCCATCCCTTGGAACTGGCCCTGCAGGAGTCTTGACTCGTGACAGTGGACAAGGAGCCAAACCATGTATTTGGACTCCTTGATGCCCCAACGTTGCGCTTGGAAGCGTGTTCCCTCTCTGACACCAGACAGTCTAACTGCAGATGTGAGGTAAAATCAGTTATGGTGTGTATTCCCACCTGTGGGGCTTAAATATGCCATATTTCCCGCACTTTTTTGTGATTGGCCATTTTGTAAAATTCTCGGCTGACTGCAGACCTGCTTAGTAATGGTTAAACTATCATTTGTAAGTATATGAATGTTAACAGTGGATGTTTCCCCTATGCTGTCATGGCTTAGTGGTTCTGTACTTTGCTTCTGATGTACAGAGTCCTGGGTTCGAAACTTGTCATTCATTTTATTTTCATACTGTCCAGACAGGCTAGGGGGTGTGGCTGCATTTATGCAACTTTGCTCAATGTTGCTCCTCTGTGCCCTGGTTGGCGCGGCACGCACGTCTGCGCAAACACATTGCACTGGGTAAAGCACCATTAAACTATTGGCAACTCTATTCCACTGGGTAAAGCGCTGTTAAACTGTGGGCACCTCTATTGCGCTACGTAAAGCGCTATTAAACTATGGGCGACTCTATTGCATTGGGTGAAGCGCTGCTTAACTGCAGGCAATTTTATATCAGGATCCTTTAAAATATTTGTTTTCTTCACTGATACATTGGACATTTCACTGCTCTTTAGTAATGTTTAAACATATTTGTCAGGTATTATTTCATATACTGATTTAAAACATAAATATGAAGGGGAGTGATGGGACTCGAACCGTGAATGCCTCTTTTTTGCGCGAACGCTCTACCATTACGCTATTGCTATTTGGTGTGATTTGGATAAATATTCTTTCTTATGCTCTTCCATGTTTGAATTGCTAACTGCAGCTAAGCAATGGGCACACCCGCGCACACATGCGCAAATACGGGCAGCTATTTTGGGATTTTAAATAAATATATTTTATATTTTGCGTTTTAGAACTATTATAAGGGTTTACAATATCAGGGAGTGTAGTGTTGGGTGCAGGGACATTTGAGCGGACTCGCTCTTGTGTGTGTGCTTTTTTTACTTTTGAAACACTTGCAGGGGCATGGACATTTAGACTGCTCGGCAGTCCGACACACCCCCTGCTTTCTTACACGGTCCGTGTAAGACTTACAGTTGAGTCAGCGTGCCCTCATGAATATTCATGGCATGCTGATGTCATACCATTCAACTGCAGCCTCCGAGTAAGACTTATTAAGTCTTACACGGAGGATTTGTGAATCCGGGGAAATGTTTGGGCATTGCAGACAGAAACACATAAGCCTACTGCTGCCATTTCTATGCTATGTGGTTTTGATATATTTTTGTAGAAATAACCCAATTTTTCTACTGATCTTGCTTTTAAATATATGTAAATATAGCTTAAACCTAAATGACAGTTTCTTAGTGGTAGAACTATAGATATTTTGCTGACAGTATGATTTCAAAATGTTCAATGTGTATTATTATCTTGGAACTTTTCTCCCCGGGCCTCTGCTGAAAATGGACATGTATCCAGTCAGACTATCCCAGTCAACAAATGTAAAATAAAATAAATAAATAAAAATAGTCCTTATCTGTTAACAGTAGCAACATCGTTGTTGCAATGTCCTTGCCTTCAGTAAGCCAGGGTATAATGTTAAGCATTATCTTGCTAATTATTAACTAATTTTGAACAAACAATTGATTTGCATTTGATTGCTGACTTCTTGAGCTGATGAAACAGAGTGGACCAATGCAGCATACTGTGCATATTAGCTAAAATATAGCTTGCATCAGTGTTCTGACATCACATCAAGTGAAGCAGCGAAGAGAGGAGAGTATATAACTTACCTCTGCACATTGCTACAGTATGTGACAATGTATTTTGTTAGCATGATTTCCATATTCATACATAATGTGTATGATAAAAACAAAAACAACAAAAAACCGCTGCGAGCCCCCAAGGAGGAACGTATCCAATAAATGAAGTGAAACTGGCTACAATTAGTGTATTTAATGGTCCTTGTAACACAACCACAAGTATTAACGTTTCAAAACAAACAAAATGCGTTTTCGTAAAAACTTCTTCAGACAATGCAAAACCAAGTGGGAGTCTTTTGAGCTGTTATAAATGCAATTCAAATAACACTTGTATCACCTCATTGGTTAACCCTTGATTGAATGATTAATTAATCAGCAAGAACATTTCATTAAAAGGTATAGCTTCAGTATAAAGCAGTGTAAAAGTATATTTGTCTCTGTACAATGTATGTATACTAAATACATCAACTGTATAACATCAAGTATAAACAACATAATAAATTCATATATACATAACAAATGTGTGAATACAATAGAAATATTAAAAATATTAAAAATATATATATTTCTGTACATTATATATTGTATATACACTTGAATTCTAATATCAAACATTAATAATTGATTAATATGATAGTTTAATAAAATCTCAAACACATAAAGATATGTGTATTAGTTGATAATTTGTAATTGATAATTTTTAATTTTATAGTTTTGCCTGTCTAAGTTTTAATACTGGTTTAATGGAGATGGTATCATTTAGTCCAGGGGGGGTTGTGGCATCCAAAAAGATTTGCCAGAAAAGTTCCCGGTATTCTAACCGGGCTTCCCACATACCCCCTCTGGTATCTTTGTCAACAACCTCTAATACAAAAAATAGGTAAATAGCTTCTGGACAAGTAATTTTATGACGAAATAGTGCATTGGTATGGTTTTGTTTACTTATTTCATAACAATGCTCATAAATACGTGCTTTCAATTTCCTTTCAGTCTTTCCAACGTAGAAAGACCCACATATTTTACATGAAGCAAGATATACTAGTCCAGTTGTATGACAATTAGCAAAACCATTACTGTGTAATGTTTTGTTTCTACTAGTCAGTTCTAAGTTGCATCCATTGAATACATAACAACACTGGGAACAGAACCCACATTTGAAAGTACCTAACCTTGCACAACCTTTATTTCTGGTTTTATTCTCAAAAATGTTTTTAAAATTTGAGTCCCTTCTATATG
This sequence comes from Protopterus annectens, assembly GCF_019279795.1. Taxonomy (NCBI): domain Eukaryota; kingdom Metazoa; phylum Chordata; order Ceratodontiformes; family Protopteridae; genus Protopterus; species Protopterus annectens. Next base: position 264,141,729 of record NC_056726.1, on the reverse strand, counting down.
TAAAATCTAATGGAATATTCCGTAAAGGTTCTAAGTCAGTGAATTCAAGAAATTTGGTCCATTCCCTAGTTATCACCTGCCTAATAACATCAGAATCACCATTGTAATCCATTACATAAGTATCTTGTCTGTGGTTAGTATTATTTGCTGGAGTACCAATAGTATTAGAAATAGTTTGCCCCAAAATGGGAAGAAATCTGTCTAATCTACCTTTTTGAACTTCCTCTTTCAATGCTTTTAACAGTGGTAAAGGATACCCTCTATTAGCAAACATCCTACATACATTTTCACTTTCCAATAAGAAGTCATTGTCTTCCGATGTCATCCGACTAATTCTCACAAGTTGCCCTTTTACCAGATTTTTCTTTTGGAAAAAAGGATGCCCACTCTGAAAATGCAGGTAGGAGTTGGAGAATGTCGGTTTTCTGTAAACTCTTGATGAAAATCTACCATCAACTTTGGAAATGTTAACATCTAGATAATTAAATGTTTTTTGGTTCACTTCATAAGTGAAATCCAAAAAATTGGTAGTATTTTTAATGTATGACAAAAATTCCAAAAATTTTTCTTCCCCTGCTATCCAAAATATACAAATGTCATCTAAAAAGTGCTTGTATAGAATCCAACAATCTTGGTACTTGTTATTCAAAACAAAGGTGTGTTCCCACCAGGACATAACAATGTTGGCATAAGTTGGGGCACAATGAGCCCCCATTGCCACACCACGGTTTTGTTTGTAAAATTCTCCCTGGTGAAACATAAAGTTATTTTTCAAAATGGTTTCCATCAAGGCAAGAATGGTAATAAAGTCATTGTGTCTGAATGTACCAAAAGTAACCATATATTCCTCCAACCATAGTAAACCAATGTCATGTGGTATGCTTCCAAATAAATCAATGACATCAAGTGTAATAAACAAAATGTTGTCTCTATACAATTCTGGTTTTAAAATTCTCAAGAAGTCCCAGGAGTCCTTCAATGTTGACACACCCGAAGCTGAAAGTTCTTTCAACTTGTGGTCCACAAATTTAGCTAAGGGAGAAATAATAGCTCCTTCTGATGCCACAATAAGCCTGAGAGGTGGATCGATGACATTTTTATGTACCTTGGGAATCCCAAACACCGAAGGCACTCTCGGTGTTTTGTTGAGTAAGTAGTTGAAATTCTCCAAAGAAATGGATCCTTCTAGTAACAAGTCATTGAGCAAATATTGAATTTTGGAATAAGCTATATGAACTTCATTGAGTGAAACTAAAACATATTTGTCTGTGTTACTTAGTTCTTCCTTCATCTTAGATTCATATAATAGAGCATCCATAAGAACAGTGCCCCCACCCTTGTCAGGTTGCATGATTCTAATGGAATGATTGTTAGTTAATTCTTTCAGTAAATCTAATTCCTCAGTATTAAGGTTCTTAAAGACCTTGTGTTTTGTTATTTGTTTCCTGATCTCCCTCTCTAAAATGTTCTCAAGATTTTTGAGCTGGGGGTGTAAGGGTGGGTTGAATGTGCTGGGTTTTTTTAGGAGAGTATTAGAAGATGATACATTAACAGTGTTGTTGAACATGAGTGTAAGATTTTTCTTTCTAATAAACATCTTGAGGTCAATAATAGATCTGGACAAATTAGCTTTTCTAGAAGGGATGTATTTAAATCCTTTCGAAAATAAGTTGAAATGATTAATATTCACATCAATTGAACTATAGTTAAAAATATTATAACCTTGGTAGGTACAAACTGAACCTAAAAATAAAATATTGTTGTTAGATGTATCATCTAATTCCATCCCCTCCCTTCTCTCTGTCTCCCATGGCTGTTGTAATTGTATTGAACATAGGGTTGGTTGCGAATTCTCTTGGAGCGTCGTGGTAGGGGGGCCTGGATTGGGTCTAAAGGGATATCTGACTCAAAAAAATCTTCCACATTTTCATGATTATTAGGCTCATATTGGTCATCTATGTTGTGAGCAGTATCAAAATCGTAATGTTGAGGTGAAGAATTTTTGTAATAATTTCTAGGTTTGGGATATGCTGTCCCTTCATTGTACTCTTTATGATCCCTGTCCAGTTTGCCCTGCTTACGGTTAATATTAGTACAACAGTTCCTATCAACATATGTAAAAATGTCATAGTACTTTTTTCTTTCACTTTCAACAGTAAACAGTAAATCTTGGAGAATATAATCATTGATTTGTTCCATTTCCTTAACCAACACAGTTTTTTCTTTCTCATTTTCATTCATAATAGCTCTTACAATTTCTAAACCACAGTTATTGAAAATATTTACAATGTTTTTCGCAAATTCCGTACCATCCTGCACTTTATTTGGAAATTTGCAAATTCTAAGTCCTTTAGGGACTATTTTGTGTTTCAAACACTCATTAAAATAAACATTGTCCACTTCCAGCTTTTTGTATTTGTCCATAAGGTAATACAACCTATCCAAATTGTCTTTGTAAATAGGCGTTTTTACCTGATTTGAGTCATTGTTGGTTCGAGATCCAAAACCACAGTTTCTATGTAAAATATCCTGAAAGTTGAAAGTGAACGGTTTGGCAGAAACATCAGTATTGTTGGAAGAAGGCTTGTCGCGTGTAGACTCTCGAGCATAGTTCTCGTCGGTAACTGACGGTACACCATTCTGTGGTTCCTGGGTACGGAAAATGGAAGGAGTATCCAGTAAGTCCCTTGCCGCAGATACATTTTTGAAAATAGCAGATTTGTTGCCCCCTACATGGTCCGTTGTTGAAGGAGCTGCTCTCACTCTTGCAGCTTCCTGATTGCCTTGTAGGGAAGACGTCAGCAAGACAAACGCTGTGCATGCTGGGGTGAGTAGTTCAATAAGTTGAGAAAGTTGACCGATCATCTTCCTAAATTCCCCTTTAGCTGAGGGGTGGAATACTTCATCGGACACGACCTCCGGTAGCTCAGCCATCAGTACAACCAGTAATCCAAAATTGATGCCAGCAGTAGAAGCCAGAAACCAAAAACAACAAAAAACCGCTGCGAGCCCCCAAGGAGGAACGTATCCAATAAATGAAGTGAAACTGGTTAAAATTAGTGTATTTAATGGTCCTTGTAACACAACCACAAGTATTAACGCTTCAAAACAAACAAAATGCGTTTTCGTAAAAACTTCTTCAGACAATGCAAAACCAAGTGGGAGTCTTTTGAGCTGTTATAAATGCAATTCAAATAACACTTGTATCACCTCATTGGTTAACCCTTGATTGAATGATTAATTAATCAGCAAGAACATTTCATTAAAAGGTATAGCTTCAGTATAAAGCAGTGTAAAAGTATATTTGTCTCTGTACAATGTATGTATACTAAATACATCAAATGTATAACATCAAGTATAAACAACATAATAAATTCATATATACATAACAAATGTGTGAATACAATAGAAATATTAAAAATATTAAATATATATATATTTTTACGAAAACGCATTTTGTTTGTTTTGAAGCGTTAATACTTGTGGTTTTGTTACAAGGACCATTAAATACACTAATTTTAACCAGTTTCACTTCATTTATTGGATACGTTCCTCCTTGGGGGCTCGCAGCGGTTTTTTGTTATTTTTGGTTTCTGGCTTCTACTGCTGGCATCAATTTTGGATTACTGGTTGTACTGATGGCTGAGCTACCAGAGGTCGTGTCCGATGAAGTATTCCACCCCTCAGCCAAAGGGGAATTTAGGAAGATGATCGGTCAACTTTCTCAACTTATTGAACTACTCACCCCAGCATGCACAGCGTTTGTCTCGCTGACGTCTTCCCTACAAGGCAATCAGGAAGCTGCGAGAGTGAGAGCAGCTCCTTCAACAACGGACCATGTAGGGGGCAACAAATCTGCTATTTTCAAAAATGTATCTGCGGCAAGGGACTTACTGGATACTCCTTCCATTTTCCGTACCCAGGAACCACAGAATGGTGTACCGTCAGTTACCGACGAGAACTATGCTCGAGAGTCTACACGCGACAAGCCTTCTTCCAACAATACTGATGTTTCTGCCAAACCGTTCACTTTCAACTTTCAGGATATTTTACATAAAAACTATGGTTTCGGATCTCGAACCAACAATGACTCAAATCAGGTAAAAACGCCTATTTACAAAGACAATTTGGATAGGTTGTATTACCTTATGGACAAATACAAAAAGCTGGAAGTGGACAATGTTTATTTTAATGAGTGTTTGAAACACAAAATAGTCCCTAAAGGACTTAGAATTTGCAAATTTCCAAATAAAGTGCAGGATGGTACGGAATTTGCAAAAAACATTGTAAATATTTTCAATAACTGTGGTTTAGAAATTGTAAGAGCTATTATGAATGAAAATGAGAAAGAAAAAACTGTGTTGGTTAAGGAAATGGAACAAATCAATGATTATATTCTCCAAGATTTACTGTTTACTGTTGAAAGTGAAAGAAAAAGTACTATGACATTTTTACATATGTTGATAGGAACTGTTGTACTAATATTAACCGTAAGCAGGGCAAACTGGACAGGGATCATAAAGAGTACAATGAAGGGACAGCATATCCCAAACCTAGAAATTATTACAAAAATTCTTCACCTCAACATTACGATTTTGATACTGCTCACAACATAGATGACCAATATGAGCCTAATAATCATGAAAATGTGGAAGATTTTTTTGAGTCAGATATCCCTTTAGACCCAATCCAGGCCCCCCTACCACGACGCTCCAAGAGAATTCACAACCAACCCTATGTTCAATACAATTACAACAGCCATGGGAGACAGAGAGAAGGGAGGGGATGGAATTAGATGATACATCTAACAACAATATTTTATTTTTAGGTTCAGTTTGTACCTACCAAGGTTATAATATTTTTAACTATAGTTCAATTGATGTGAATATTAATCATTTCAACTTATTTTCGAAAGGATTTAAATACATCCCTTCTAGAAAAGCTAATTTGTCCAGATCTATTATTGACCTCAAGATGTTTATTAGAAAGAAAAATCTTACACTCATGTTCAACAACACTGTTAATGTATCATCTTCTAATACTCTCCTAAAAAAACCCAGCACATTCAACCCACCCTTACACCCCCAGCTCAAAAATCTTGAGAACATTTTAGAGAGGGAGATCAGGAAACAAATAACAAAACACAAGGTCTTTAAGAACCTTAATACTGAGGAATTAGATTTACTGAAAGAATTAACTAACAATCATTCCATTAGAATCATGCAACCTGACAAGGGTGGGGGCACTGTTCTTATGGATGCTCTATTATATGAATCTAAGATGAAGGAAGAACTAAGTAACACAGACAAATATGTTTTAGTTTCACTCAATGAAGTTCATATAGCTTATTCCAAAATTCAATATTTGCTCAATGACTTGTTACTAGAAGGATCCATTTCTTTGGAGAATTTCAACTACTTACTCAACAAAACACCGAGTGCCTTCGGTGTTTGGGATTCCCAAGGTACATAAAATGTCATCGATCCACCTCTCAGGCTTATTGTGGCATCAGAAGGAGCTATTATTTCTCCCTTAGCTAAATTTGTGGACCACAAGTTGAAAGAACTTTCAGCTTCGGGTGTGTCAACATTGAAGGACTCCTGGGACTTCTTGAGAATTTTAAAACCAGAATTGTATAGAGACAACATTTTGTTTATTACACTTGATGTCATTGATTTATTTGGAAGCATACCACATGACATTGGTTTACTATGGTTGGAGGAATATATGGTTACTTTTGGTACATTCAGACACAATGACTTTATTACCATTCTTGCCTTGGAAACCATTTTGAAAAACAACTTTATGTTTCACCAGGGAGAATTTTACAAACAAAACCGTGGTGTGGCAATGGGGGCTCATTGTGCCCCAACTTATGCCAACATTGTTATGTCCTGGTGGGAACACACCTTTGTTTTGAATAGCAAGTACCAAGATTGTTGGATTCTATACAAGCGCTTTTTAGATGACATTTGTATATTTTGGATAGCAGGGGAAGAAAAATTTTTGGAATTTTTGTCATACATTAAAAATACTACCAATTTTTTGGATTTCACTTACGAAGTGAACCAAGAAACATTTAATTATCTAGATGTTAACATTTCCAAAGTTGATGGTAGATTTTCATCAAGAGTTTACAGAAAACCGACATTCTCCAACTCCTACCTGCATTTTCAGAGTGGGCATCCTTTTTTCCAAAAGAAAAATCTGGTAAAAGGGCAACTTGTGAGAATTAGTCGGATGACATCGGAAGACAATGACTTCTTATTGGAAAGTGAAAATGTATGTAGGATGTTTGCTAATAGAGGGTATCCTTTACCACTGTTTAAAGCATTGAAAGAGGAAGTTCAAAAAGGTAGATTAGACAGATTTCTTCCCATTTTGGGGCAAACTATTTCTAATACTATTGGTACTCCAGCAAATAATACTAACCACAGACAAGATACTTATGTACTGGATTACAATGGTGATTCTGATGTTATTAGGCAGGTGATAACTAGGGAATGGACCAAATTTCTTGAATTCACTGACTTAGAACCTTTACGGAATATTCCATTAGATTTTACATATAGAAGGGACTCAAATTTTAAAAACATTTTTGAGAATAAAACCAGAAATAAAGGTCGTGCAAGGTTAGGTACTTTCAAATGTGGGTTCTGTTCCCAGTGTTGTTATGTATTCAATGGATGCAACTTAGAACTGACTAGTAGAAACAAAACATTACACAGTAATGGTTTTGCTAATTGTCATACAACTGGACTAGTATATCTTGCTTCATGTAAAATATGTGGGTCTTTCTACGTTGGAAAGACCGAAAGGAAATTGAAAGCACGTATTTATGAGCATTGTTATGAAATAAGTAAACAAAACCATACCAATGCACTATTTCATCATAGAATTACTTGTCCAGAAGCTATTTACCTATTTTTTGTATTAGAGGTTGTTGACAAAGATACCAGAGGGGGTATGTGGGAAGCCCGGTTAGAATACCGGGAACTTTTCTGGCAAATCTTTTTGGATGCCACAACCCCCCCTGGACTAAATGATACCATCTCCATTAAACCAGTATTAAAACTTAGATAGGCAAAACTATAAAATTAAAAATTATCAATTACAAATTATCAACTAATACACATATCTTTATGTGTTTGAGATTTTATTAAACTATCATATTAATCAATTATTAATGTTTGATATTAGAATTCAAGTGTATATACAATATATAATGTACAGAAATATATATATTTTTAATATTTTTAATATTTCTATTGTATTCACACATTTGTTATGTATATATGAATTTATTATGTTGTTTATACTTGATGTTATACATTTGATGTATTTAGTATGCATACATTGTACAGAGACAAATATACTTTTACACTGCTTTATACTGAAGCTATACCTTTTAATGAAATGTTCTTGCTGATTAATTAATCATTCAATCAAGGGTTAACCAATGAGGTGATACAAGTGTTATTTGAATTGCATTTATAACAGCTCAAAAGACTCCCACTTGGTTTTGCATTGTCTGAAGAAGTTTTTACGAAAACGCATTTTGTTTGTTTTGAAGCGTTAATACTTGTGGTTGTGTTACAAGGACCATTAAATACACTAATTTTAACCAGTTTCACTTCATTTATTGGATACGTTCCTCCTTGGGGGCTCGCAGCGGTTTTTTGTTGTTTTTGGTTTCTGGCTTCTACTGCTGGCATCAATTTTGGATTACTGGTTGTATGATAAAAACAACCTAGAAGCATGTAAGAACATACATTGTCATGTCGAACTGGAACTACCTCTGTAATAGCAGAAAATGTCTAGCAATATCAAATGCCATGAAAGTTCAATAAGGTACTCTCCAGGGATACAAGGATTATATAAATAAGCAGTATGTCATGGCAATTGTGCAAACTGGGTAAATATAGCAACTAGAATATGTTTCAAGGCTGTATTAATGCAACACCTGCATAAGAAAAGAAAAGAAAAAAAATGCATCTCAGAGAATAGGTCATACTATGTCAAGTAGACTGAGAATTTCTCAATGCATTTTCTCTCACCCAAAATTACAAAAGGAATCATACCTCTCAACTGTACAGATTTTCGCAGAATGTCCAGATTTTTGATTCATATTTTTGGTCTGTTCCTCATAACACCTGCGGTTTTCTGCCAAATCATTGAAGACTGAAGTCACTAAATAATACTATATAATGACAAACATTTGACTTTATATCCTTCAGCAAATTCATAATAATGCAAAACCTGTTAGCAACCTTCTAAGTTTATAGGAGCAGTATTTAAATTCTGTCCCTACTTTTGGGCCTTTTTCCCCCCATTTTTTCTCGCTTTGTCCAGATTTCTTGCACTGAGACGTGAGAGGTATGAACGGAATGTGCAATGACATGGAACTCAGAGTTTCTGAAATTGTGACTAGATTTCCATTACCATAGGAATACCACTACACTATCTTTCTAAAGGTGGGAGCAGGGTGATATGGTTACCAGAAATGTTTTATTGCATTACCTTGTGCTGCTGTTTATTTATTTATTTTGCTTTATGCAGCATTTTTCATCCTTATACTGTTATCTGTTGGTATAAGAACAGAGGCATAGAAATGACTACAGATATCAACAGAAGAAGAAAGATAGTCCTGACTGAAACTAACTATCTGAAATATTTATTCATGTCTGCATGCTTTCTAATGTGTATTCCCTCTCATCAGTTTGTATAAGTCACACCCCATCCAAGAGAAGCAAGACTAACAGCACTAGATTTAGCAAGAACTGATGTTGCAACAATTTTCCATTACTGCTCCATGGAATTCTTTTTTAGAAAATTACATCAAATGCATTACAAGCTTGTGGTTGGTAGATTTAAAAATACGTGAAAACAGTGATCCAAGATGGCTGCTACCGTATGAGCACTGTATCCACATAGTTCCTACAGGGGAAAACAAAAATAACTAAATATCTAGGTACAAAGACAAGTTGTTCAACTCAAAATATGACCATCAGATAGAGAAACATCGCCTCAAACTAGTAATGGATATATAAACACCACAACACTATCTGAAAAAGTAAGATTAATCTGGATCTGGGCAAGCACATGTTGCTGACTGATATTGCGAGGCCTATTGTACTAAACTACTGAATCCAACAAAGGAGAATAACTGACAAATATCTTCAGAAAAATAAAGCTGAGGACACTGAAAATAAAAAGATAAGAAAAGATGTCTGAAGAACCTGACAACATGGATGCACAAGTTACCAAAACCAAATTTTTTGCACTTGCTTCACCTGAGAAAGATACAGCAACAAAAAGACCTAGAACTGGGAAGCTAGTAGCTACAAGAAACAAGGAAAACTACCACTAAAGCTAAACAGGAGCAATCTATGACACTAGATGAGCTGAAAACAGCCCTACAACCAATTCAAATGGCCATTCAAAAATTTTCAGATAAACTGGAAACATTTGGAACCTCTGTTGCTCAAATAGCAAATAGGATGAAACTAAAGGAGGCCAAGGTATTAGAAAATGAAATTAAAATTGACCAACTTCAAACAGACTCTGATAAAAAACACAAAATACATTCAAGAACTCCAACAAAAAATAAGCAAGGTCTAGACAAAATAATATAATCATCAGCGGTATTCCCGAAAGCACTGAACAACCTAAACTAATGCAACATACACAAGAAATCCTGGGAATATTGGAAGAGAACATGCACTTGGCAAAACGGATTAATAATGAAAGAGCACATAGAGCACTCAGACCTGCACCCTATAAGGAAAAAGCAAGAGAAGTTTATATTAAACTCCTGAACTATCAAGATGTATCTACAATTCTATCAGCTGGCAATAAAATCTACTTTACACAAGATCTCCCTTTACAAATAAAACAGGAAAGACAGAAGTTATCAGTATTTTGTACTTACCAGATTCAAAAGAACATAAAGTTCCAGATGAAGTACCCCAGTGTGCTTGTTTTTCAGCATGGTGGTGCCAAATACTCATTCTCCACAGTAAAAGAAGCCAAAACAGCATTTATGAATGCTTTTAATGAACTTCCCGCAAAAGAAGGCAAAAGAAGCAATAAACTATACAATCCTACTCCAATAATTTCCTGATCATTTCTGGTTAGTATTTTGACTGTTTTTAACTCATTCTTACTTACTTTTGGCATAAACTCCTTTCCAGACATTTTTCAATCAAAATCACGACCCTGCTGTATTTAGAATAATAAAACATGCTGCCATGAGGGTTGCTTGACCTCTCAACTCTTTAAACATATGAGATTTGAAGAAACAAGCACTTTTCCACCTGGTCTAACATTGGTAATGGCAGATTCATGTCTAAGTCATCGAAAAAGCACAAATAAATAAAAGAGACTTTAGAATAGTTATTTCTAAAGGAACACCTCCAAGTAACAAAGATATGGAACTAAGACTTTTATTTGAGACTACTAAGCTGCATGATGATGAGAACAACAGCAGATTCAACAGAAGATCCCAAAAGTAAAGCTGAGACACTAGAAGAGATTGAATTGCATACAGGACTTGTGTAAGGACTCTGAACTTGTACCAAACTATAATTAACCTAACAAATGCAATAATTATTCTACAATTTGCAAAGTGTGTCTTTTTTTTGTTACTGCATTTAACATTAGAAACCTAAATGAGCTAATACATTACTTTAAATGTCTGAGAAACTGAGTACTATGTAACATGCTTTCATAACAATGCATTACTTAACTTAGAAAACAAAACTGCAAGAAATATTATACGTTAAACACACTAGTTTTCTTGAGGAAATTCTGTATCTATTAACAGGATGAAAGATGCTATAGAGTAAAGGTCATGATTTACTGCATAACTATTGCAGACAGGTGTAATGTTTACCAGACTTATTTTAACCTGTATAATAATAAATATGCATAGCACCTAATGCAAAGATATCACACTAATATTTTACAGGACACACTGGGATTTGACAGTCTCCACTTACACTGGCTCTGAGCGTGAATTACTACTATGCTTACAGGATTAGCAAAGAAATCAAGTGTAAATACATATATGTCTGTGACCTTATTTTCTTATAAAGATACTTCCAAAATGATCCCATAAATTTTGTTTATACAACATGCATGCTACTGGCAGATTAAATTATTTGTTTAGAGAGTTTAAAATAATAGAAATGCATACATTAGTGTTACCCTTATAGCAATAAAAAAAACTAAGGGTAATGCTGCTCAATGCCAGAAGTCTAAACCTCAAGATGCACGCCCTCGAAGCCCTCCTCAGTATGGAGAACATCGATGTCTGTGCAGTGATTGAAACCTGGTTCAAGGCTCCTGAGAGCACCCCAGCACTATCAGGTTTTACCTCATATCATGCTTTCCGGCCCCAAAACTTGGACTGAACCACAAAAGGAGGGGGAGTATCCATTTTCATCAAAGATACCCACACCTCCAGGTTAGTGGCAACGCACGAAGCATCGGAGACTATCCAGGTGCAACTAACCATAGGCAAAACTGCCTTACAGTTTGTAGCATGCTACAGACCACCCTCTCAAACTCAGAAACCCCACACAGTCTTCCTGAAGACACTGGAGAGTATGAATGTCTCTCCAAATACCATCATTTTGGGAGACTTCAACTACCCAAACATAGACTGGGAACATTACTCAAGCCCAAACACCCTAGCCCAAAGGTTTCTAGAATTCATAAACTCAAATGCAATGGAACAACTAGTCACCATTCCCACAAGAGGAGACAATATACTAGACCTGATCATCACAAACATGGGGACAAAATGCTCCACACCGGAAATATATCCCTCTTTGGTAAGATCAGACCATAAATTAATCTCACTGGAAATCCACATCCCCCTGCACAAAAGACCACAGTGAAGAACTTCTCAAAAGCAAACTTTACACTTCTTAAGACTGAAGTGGTATCCTTCAAGGCCCCTGGGCCAGTGGAAACCACAACCCACACTGCTGAATCCTTTGCAAATGTTTTCTATGGGCACCTTCAAGAATGCATGGATCATGCTATCCCAAATAAAACCAAGACCTATTCCCCCAAAGGCAGGCGCTCGGTCTGGTGGACCCCAGCCATAAACAAACTTTACAACAGGAGGAGGAAGCTACTACATGACAGAGCAAAATCCCTAAAAGGGAAGGCGTCTCTGATCAGTACTAGCAAAAAACTACGATCACTCATAAAATCATCCAAGGCCAACTTTGAGAGAAAAATCGCAAAAGACACAAAAGACAATCACAAGGCCTTCTTTAGCTATGTTAGAAACCTGGGTGGAAACTCCCAGATATGCTCAGAGTTAGTCCAAAATGACACAAAATACACTGAACCCACTGACATTGCCAACATTCTGGCAGACAGGTTCAGTGCAAATTTCTCTTCCCCCTTCCCCCCAAAAGGAGAAATAACTATCCCAGCAGAGTGTAGCCTCCCTAACATCTCAGATGCCCAGGTGAGAGCCACCCTCTCTAAAGCTAAAAACACAGCATCAATAGGACTGGATGGTGTCCCGGGCTGTGTGCTACATGAACTCCAAGAGGAACTAAACCCACATATAAGGCTGCTGTTTAATCTTAGCCTTACTACAGGATACGTACCCAAAGAGTGGCATACGGCAACAGTGGTCCCACTTCACAAAGGTGGTGCCTCTACGGACCCTGGAAATTACCGCCCCATAAGCTTGATGAGCCTGGTCTGCAAAGCTATGGAGAGGATCATTATGGAACTCATAAACAAAGACATTGGGGACCTACAGACATTGGATCCTACTCAATTTGGTTTTGTCAAGGGCAGATCCTGCTTTTTGAACTTGGTCGACTTTTTTGAAACAGTCACTAAGGCCATTGATGAGGGTAAGGCAGTTCACACAGCCTACCTTGACCTTGCAAAAGCCTTTGACACAATACCCCACTCGGGCATCATAGACAAACTCACCAGCTTAAATGTAAACCCATATGTCACAAGATGAGTTGCAAACTGGCTCAAGGACAGAACCCACAGGGTCAGAGTTGCTGGAGCTATGTCAGACTCTAAGCCAGTCACAAGCGGTGTCCCACAGGGCTCAGTCCTGGGACCCCTCTTGTTCGGCATTTATTTTTCCAAAGTACAGGCAAACATAGGAGGATTGTGGCTGACAAAGTTCGCAGATGACTGCAAACTGGGCCATAATTGATACTCCAGCGGACACAAACATCCTTCAGAGAGGCCTCATAGAAACGGATAATTGGTGCCAGAGCCATGGCCTTAAGCTGAACGCCAAAAAATGTATAGTCATACCCTTTGGGAAAAACAAGGTACCGACAAATTACCACATAGGCGGTAATCCATTAAGTACGGAAGAGGTAATCAGGGACCTAGGGACCCAGGTTGACAGTAACCTCTCATTTGACACTCACATTGCCAAAGTGGTTAGAAAGACCTTCTATATTGCCCACCTTATCATGAAGGGTTTCACGTCTAGATCAAGAGAGGTCATTGTGCCCCTGTACTCTTCTCTTATCAGGCCAATGATTGAGTACAATGCCCCATTTGGGATGTATCTCACCCGACACCTGCAGCAGTTGGAAAGACCCCAAAAGTTCCTCACCAAGAGGATAAAGGGTCTTAAACATATGTCATATGCTGCCCGACTGAAAAAACTCCAGCTCTATTCAGTCGCATACCGACTACTCAGAGGTGATCTGTGCCTGACGTACAAGGCCATGTCCAGTCCTGAATTAATGGACATGCTCCACCTCAGAAAATCCAAATCCATCAGAGCCACGAGAACAAGTGACTTAAACCTCAACACAGAAATAAATAGGGCGTGCTGGAGGGACAGATTCATAACCCAGAGGCTCCCTACACTCTGGAACAGAATCCCAGTCCATGTTAGGCAGAGCCCCTCACTGACTCTATTCAAGAGAAATATCGATGAGTGGATGGGAGATCATAGGTTTACCCCGGGGGTCATCTCTGTGTCACTACTAGACAGAGGCATAGTAAACGAAACCCTAAAAGGGCGTAGTATTCTCATCCTAAGGCGTGGTGTAAGCCACATACACTCTGGCTAGGCTTATAAATGCCTTAGGGCAGATAGCCTAGTACGAACCTATGAACCTATGAACCTAATAGGTAGACTATAGTCTACTAGACTTGTCTTGGAAAAAGATAGGTTCCTTTTATGATACCACATACCAGTCTATCCTACAACAAAGTATATATGCTGTAGATATATGGCTTTAATTAACTATGACAATATCCTATCTACACTACCTTCGAGTACAACATCAATTAACAGCTACTCCATTTTTCTAGATCTCTAACCTACTATGACTATATTTATAACCCTGTTTGAGCTGGGAGATAGCTCAACAGTGCTTCAGGAATGGATACACATCTGGAATCTTATCAATGTGATGTTTTTAAACTGATTTACCATATTTTCAGACCATTTTATTCTGGGGATTTACTAGATGCATGGTTACTTATCTATTACTTTAGAAAAACTTAGTAGTTGTAATGTTAATCCCTTCCAGGCCAATTAGTTACATGAGTAGGCATGGAGGAAGGGCAGGGAGGGATAATGTACTGCTTGCTGAAATCATAATACAAACTCATTTTTTATTAATACTAAGAATATTAACTAACCTCATACACACTAACATTTACAAAAGAATTAACCTTATATGATGTGGAACATTGATTCTTGGAATGTAAAGGGGATCCCGATTTCTAAAAAAAAAGAAATTATTTTTCCATTTAGCTATAAAGTCAAAAGCGAATATAATCATGATACAGGAAATTCATATGCTGACTGAACAATGGAAACAAGAGTTAGGAAAAATGGATTAAAACAATTGTGGCCACGGGGAACAAGTCAAATAGCAAAGGTGCTGCAATTATTGCCAAACCAACATTCCAAGACACTGTTCTAGAACATGATACTGATCTGGAAGGCAGATAATGCTATATAACGATCAAATCCCCAAATATTAATAAACCTATAGTTCTCCTAAATATTTATGCACCATGCATAAAACAACAGGGTTTCATAGTATCCATATATAAGTTATTATCTAATTTTCCCGACCATTACTACATTATAGGAGGAGATTGGAACATTGTTTAAAACCCTCTTATATATAGATTAAACACTAGCACTTCATATAACTTGCAGGCAACTGATGCACTCATTGAGCTAAAAAGAGACTTTATGCTCTTTGATCCATACCACATCCAGACAAAAAAATATTATAATGACAAATATACATTCTACTCTCAATGTCACAAAACATGGTCTAGACTGTTTTTTTTTTCTGATATCAAATATCTTTCTGAATTTTGATATAGCACATAATACAGATACAAGATTTTTCTCAGATCATTCTAAAATTACACTCACTATTAGCTGGTTTGGAAAGGCAGACAACAACACCTATCAATTTAATTGGATCTTAAATCCCAATCTGTTAACTAAAGATGAAATAGTTCAAGATGTAGACACTATACATAAAGACCTTCTTACACAATCAGACTCTTCCCAAATGCCCTTTGATATCCAACAGACCTCTGCGAAGGCTGTAATTAGAGGAATAATGACCAGTAAAGCATTGTACTATAAGAAAAAACATGCAGCTAAAGAGACATCACTCAAAAACAAAATTACTGAACTTGAAAATAAATTACAAACAAATTATGCCCAAGAAATAGAAAAACAAATAGCTATACATCAGAAAGAATTATACCTTTTAAATGCTAATAATCTCTATTTTCAAGAAATAAAAACAATAGCCAACTACGCTGAATGGGCACAAATGCCATCCAAAGTCCTAGCCAACCTAATAAACCAAAGAAAACCTTCACAAATTATTCCAGAACTTATATAAAAAAATAAAAATTACAGCTCCAAACAAGACAAGTTCAACTATTTGAGGAATTGTATTTGCATGCATACACACACCAATCCAATACTATAATAAATCAAGAAATGAAAATATTCTTGAAACAATTACATTTTCCAACACTCTCACAAGATCAGAGAGAACACGTCTAATCTCCCATCACCCTCCATGAAGTAATTACAGCTATCAAAAATCTCAAGTTGAATAAATCCCCAGGACCAGATGGATTCACAGTGGAATTTTATAAAGCTTTTATTCTAACAGCCTCTAATATATTACTTAATCTTTCTAATTACCTTATAATTAATAATATTACTGATCTGCATCTAAATGGATCAAAAACAATAATTGTTCTTAAAGATAAAGCTGACCCTAAAAACCAAGGAAACTACAGATCCATATCTTTAATCAACGTGGACATAAAGATATTTGCCTCCATCTTAGCCAATAGATTAAAAACTGTGATAACTAGCATCATTTCACCCTATCAATCTGGTTTTATTCAAGACAGACCTATGACAACACCATAACATTGGATGCTATGCTTACCTTGTCTAGTCAGCAAAACTCCCCACTATTTGCTCTGGTAATAGACGCATCTAAGGCTTTCGATAGAATCAATCAAAAATTCTTATTCTCAATACTACTATATTTCAATATTCCCCAGAATTTATAACATTCATTAAAGTATTATACTCCAAAGCACATACTATACTACAGGTTAATAAAAAAATTATCTTCTAGAATAGATATTAAAAATGGAACTAGACAAGGATGCCCACTGTCACCATAGCTCTTCAGTTTGTATATTGGACCACTGTTTCTACTTATTACACAAAAAAGCTACCAATAAATGCCAAATTTACATAATACAATGATTCCTTTTACAGCCTTCACAGATGACTTGAACATATATTTTACAATACTGAACTGTGATAGCGAGAAAATCATAACCTTTATAAGCGTCTACTCAAAGTTCTCTAATTATAAAATAAACCCAGAAAAATCACTAATATTGCCTACCAATCTATCCTCCAAACTAACAATATATCCTCGCCCATAGAAATTAAATTTAATCACACCATGAAATACCTCGAAATTACTTTACATCAAGACTCATCATTGGTGTACCAAAGCTATGTAACAAACCTATGGTCGACAATACAACATGACCTCCATAGATGGGAAAAACTTCATTGATCTGTATTAGCCAGGGTTACCATTAACAAAATGAACATCCTATCCAGAATGCTATCCCTATTCAATGCTACTGACATACCAATACAAACTAACTTCTTCCATAAACTTACACTCCTCTCTTTCCAAGTTTGTATGGTATCTTAAATCATTCAGGGTTGCATATAAAAAACTGATTCTCCCTAAAGAAAAAGGAGGATTAGCACTCCCAGACTTTAAACTATACTATGACATAGTAAGAATCAACAAGAGTTCTTGTAATATCTGAATATAACCAAGCAAGAAAATATGGTCTCCTACTTGGACAACTCTATATTATAGCTATGTGAAATCATTAAACATAAATCCCCAGGCTCTTCCATACTTGGATAAAAATAGTTTGAAGAACATGAAGTTACATAAGACACTTTTCCAGACAAAATTAAGGCACTGCAAAAAACATATTAACTCCTTGAATCTATATAATACCTTTATTATAATGCAACCTCTACATATGAATCCTAACTTTAAGATTAATGACAAAATGTTAAACTTAAAACCATACCCCTTGCTAAGGAAGCTGATGGTGTTAGACCTTTATTCTTAGAGAAAACAATCCCTCACAGAGCTGAGAACAAATTTGAACTTACCTAAGCAATACCTAATTATGCTAAGACAAATCAAAGATATGTGTGCCAGTACACTAAATAATCCTACAATCACACAGAGAGATATAAGTTTAGTCAAAACGCTCTGGTCTCTATTAAAAATGTGAAAGAAGATGATATCCAGCTCATACAAACTCATTATGTCAATAAGGTACCAAGAAGAGATACTTTTCTCAAAATACTGGCATGGCATAGATCCACTAATTTCTAATGACCAAGTGATTCAGTCTATCCAAATGGCAAATAAATATATTCCCTTCAGAAAACTGAGCTATACACAATTCATGATACTAAATAATGCATACCTTACCCCGACATTAATAAACAAATTTAAACCCGCTCCACCCCCCTTATGTCCACATTGTGATAGCCAGAATGCTGACCTATTTCATATATTCTGGAGCTGTAAATGCTCATACAAACTCTGGTGCTCACTTAAAGTCAGATTAAGCAAAATGGATATGAGAAATCTACACTATCCTGGAAATTTGCCCTAATACATGTTCCTCCTGTGAAGCTAAAGAAACAATAAGAAAGGATATTAACTACACTATTCACACTTGTAAAATAATATATTATACTGAACTGGAAAGACAGAACTCAGATGTCTTGGAATTAATTCAGACAAATAGCTATTAGATACATAACAGCCGACAGATTTGCAATGCATACTCAAAAATGAAATAAACATTTTGCTGAATTTTGGAACTTGCTAATGGATCATATACTGAGATAATAACCACTGACTCCTACCAATGCCTAATTATTGAGGAATAAAACTCTATTTTTTCTTTACACTCTGTCCCTCACATCTCTCCCCCTCCATCATACACTTATAACTAATACAATTTTGGGCTACTTGTTATAATCCAGTCTAATTTTATACTTCCCCAATAGGAATCATTACATACCATGTACACTTTCAATGTCATTATATTGTTTGTGTTTGACTAGCAAGCAGCACATATCTATATATGTATATATTTTATTGAATGATTTAATATTTTGCTCAACTTTTTTGCTAACCATGTGTGATAACTCCATCCTAACACTCTATTATATTTAATTGTACTTAACATTGTTATCTAGCTATACTTGTTTTCCTGTCTGATATATTTGTTCTTTGTTTTGAACTCAATGGAAATGTTATTTAAGAAAAGTCAATAAAGAGATGTTTAAAAAATATGTGATAACAAACTTGTTAATTTGGGTAATGTCATTTCAGTTAATGATTGCAAAGAAACTATGTGCTAAGTCTTTTATAAGGAAAATATTGTGGAAATTAAGAGCACTTAATTATTTTTAAGTGCATTAAACAAAAACTGTGAGCAATACAAGGAGATATGACATACCTTTCAACTATCCAGATTTTCACATAATATCCAGAATTTTGACTCATATTTTTGGTCTGTTCCTCATAAAATGTGTGGCTTTCTGACAAATCACTGATGAGTTAAGCCACTAAATAAGGACATACATTTTATTTTCAGAATTGATATCCTTCAGGCAATGCAAGATAGCATAAATCCTGTTATTCTAGCAGCTTTCTATGTTTGTAAGAGTGGCATTTACAATTGGTCCCCATTTTTGGACCTTTGTCCCCCATTATTTAAGGCTTTGTCCACATTGAGCTAATAGGTCGAGAGGTATCACAAACGACACAGGTACAAAGGCATTAAATATTGACAAGGCCAGTGAAAGAGACCCAAACTTTAATGTAAAATGTGCAAAAACAAATACAAGCTCGAACGCCTCGACCAAAAAGGCCTTTCAAGAGTCAAAAAGCACAACACCAGCAAACAATTAAATGCATCACTACATTAAAAAATCCACCAATAAAAATGATTCAATTAAACAATCAAATAAAAAAAACAATCAAGTAAAATAAAATAATTCAGTTCAAGAACCGTATGCTTTATAAAAACACTTTCCAATTACATTCTAAATTTAGGACATTAGGGGTCAGAGTACCACAGCATCAATGGGACCGGACGGTGTCCTGGGCTGCATTTTACATGAGCTCCAAGAAGAACTGAACCCTCACTTAAAATCACTGTTCAGTCTCAGCCTTACAACAGGATATGTATCCAAAGAATGGCGTACAGCAACAGTGGCCCCACTCCATAAAGGTGGTGCCACAACGGACCCCAGAAACTATCGCCCTATAAGCCTAACTAGCCTGGTCTGCAAAGCTATGGAGCGTATCATCATGGAACTCATAAACAAAGACATTGGGAACTTCCAAACACTGGATCCTACCCAATTTGGCTTTGTTAAGGGCAGATCTTGCCTCTTGAACCTAGTCAATTTCTTTGAAACAGTCATCAAGGCCATAGACAAAGGGAAGGTAGTCCACACAGCCTACCTTGACCTTGCAAAAGCCTTTGACACAATACCCCACTCAGGCATCATAAATAAGCTCACCAGCTTAAATATCAACCCCTATGTCACAAGATGGGTTGTAAACTGGCTTAGGGATAGAACTCACATGGTCAGAATTGCAGGTGCCATGTCAGACTCTAAACCAGTTACAAGTGGTGTCCCACAAGGCTCAGTCCTGGGACCTCTCTTGTTCGGTATATATTTCTTTGAGGTGCAGTCTAACACAGGAGGACTATGGCTGACAAAGTTTGCAGATGACTTCAAACTGGGGGCCATAATCAACTCGCCCGCTGACACAAGCATCCTCCATAAAGGTCTCACAGAGACGGATAACTGGTGCCAGAGCCATGGCCTAAAGCTAAATGCCAAAAAGTGCGTAGTCATCCCCTTTGGGAAAAACAAAGTGCCCACAAATTACCACATAGGTGGTAATCCATTAAGTACGGAAGAAGTAATTAGGGATTTGGGGACCCAAGTAGATTGCAATCTCTCCTTTGACAATCACATTGCCAAAGTGGTTAGAAAGACATTCTATATAGCCCACCTTATCATGAAGGGGTTCACATCTAGATCAAGAAAGGTCATTGTGCCCCTCTACTCATCACTCATCAGGCCCATAATTGAATACAATGCCCATTTGGGATGTACCTTACCCGACACCTGCTACAACTAGAAAGACCCCAAAAGTACCTCACCAAGAGGATCAAGGGACTCAAACAGATGCCCTACGCAGTTAGGCTAAAGAAACTCCAGCTCTACTCAGTTGCTAACCGCCTACTCAGAGGTGATCTGTGCCTGATGTATAAAGCCATGTCCAACCCAGAATTAATGGACATGCTCCACCTCAAGAAATCCAAATCCATCAGAACTACATGCTCCAGTGACTTAAACCTCAGCACAGAAATAAATAGAACATGCTGGAGGGACAGATTCATATCCCAGAGGCTCCCCTCACTCTGGAACAAAATCCCAATCCATGTCAGACAGAGCCCCTCAATGACCCTCTTCAAGAAGAATCTTGACGTTTGGATGGGAGATCGTAAATTTACTCCTGGGATCTCTTCTGTGTCACTGCTAGACAGAGGCACAGTAAACTAACCTTAAATGGGCTATCTTCTGTGACCTACTATACAGAAGCACAGTCAACTAATCTAAGAAGGGTGGCGAAAGCCAAACACACTCTGGCTAGGCTTGTAAATTCCCTAGGGCAGATAGCCTAGTATCAACCTATGAACCAACCTATGAACCTATATTTTAAAATAAATAAACTCTCTTTAAAAAGTAGCTTCTGTTTTAAGTGACTATCCATGAAAACGTTTACCTTTTCTAATATGGTACCCTGAAAAAGGTTTTCATTTACATTATGGCATAAAGTAAAGTGCATGGCAACTGAATATTCTACCCTTTGGTTTCTTATGTCCCTCAGATGTTCTAAAAGCCTAGTTCTAAATGTTCTTGTTTCTCCTATGTAAAAAAGATTACTTGGGCACTTCAAGGCATATACTCCCACCTCTATACTATAAATATACAACTCCTTAGGTGTATAAATCACATTATTAGTTCTCTCAATAAATTGAACTATGTGTGCACAACCAGAACATTGCTTACAAGAAATTAGTATCAACGTCTCCCACACCCATGTTCTTATATGGAATCGGTGTGGTATAATAACTATGAACCAACATGTCCTTCACATTATGGCCCCTCTTATAAGAAAAACATAATTTATTAAAGATCAACCCAACTAAACTCTTATCTTTAAATAAAATGTCCCAATAATATTTCACAATATTAGAAATAATATCAGCAAAAACAGTATAATCTGTAACAAAATACATAACTTTATTTTTTTATTTATTTCCAGGTCCACCTCTAATATTTCTATACCACTTATTTCTGGACATATCATGTCTATCATCCTTGGCTAGCTGATTAGTGGATACTTTATAATATGTGTCCTGAATGCTAGAGCTGTTATAGCCCCACTGTTTAAATTGATCATACGTCTTTTTAAACTCGACCTCAAGAACCTTTTGTTCATTACAAAGTCTTTTTATATGGAGTAATTCTCCGTAAGGTAAAGATTTCATCAAATGGGGATGGGGTGTTTGCAGCTCCCACCATGCAAAAGTGGTTCCCATCTTCAATTTCCTATGTATTCTAGTTTTCACCCCCCGCATTTACAACACCTTCCAGTTCTAGATTTAGAAAGATGACTTTCGAGAGCTATATATGGAGGGCAGAGTAAATAGAAGGAAAATTAGGTATGGTCTGCAAAACTAAAGAAACTTAAATGATTTTCCTTGTATTTTTACCCTATCTCCCTCCTACCTCTAACTGGCCAAATTTTATAGCTGTTAAAAAAAAAAAAAAAAAAAAAGCAATGGAGATCTTCCTTTCTCTGTTGCTTATTTTTAGCAGTACTGATGTACTGTGCAAGTGTGGGACTGTAAGTCCCCATACGCATGTGCAGTATATCAACAAACACAGAAGAATCAGGAAACAATATGGAGGAGCTCTACGACGTTAGGCCGGATTCACGAAACCTCCGTGTAAGACTTAATATGTCTTACTCGGAGGCTGCAGTTGAACGGTATGACGTCAGCATGCCATGCATATTCATGAGGGCAATCTAAATCATACCCAAGTCTAACACGGTCCATGTAGGAAAGTAGGGGGCATGTCCGATTGCCGAGTACAGCAAAGGGACACGCCCCCAGAAGAGTCAGAGTCCTGAAAGTAAACACCTACGAGCGAGTCCGCTGAAATGTCAAGGAACACAACACCACACATCCGCACAGACTAAATAAACAATACTAAAAATATGTAAAATGTAAAAATAACAGTTTCCTTTTTTTTTTATAATTTCCAAAGTGTTTGCCCGCATTTGCGCTCGTTTGCGCGGGTATGCCCTTCGCTCAACCACAGTTAGCAGATATGACATTGAAAAGCATATAAGATCTACATATGCAAATTAAGCAAAGTAGCAATAGCGTAGCGGTAGAGATGTCACCCAAAGAATAGGTAGTCACGGTTAGAGCCCCACAACATCCCCCTCCATTTTTCTTTAAATAAGTATGAAACAATTCCCTGATATATATAAATTTAATTTAAGTAAAATGTAATGAAATGGCCCATGTATTTTTGAACAAAACCTATATGATGGATATATAAAAAGGATAATAATTGCCCGTAGCTTAGCAGCACTTTAACAAGCTTAATATGAGTGCCCGTAGCTGAGCAGCACTTTAACAAGCTTAATATGAGTGCTTATGGCTAAATAACACGTTACCCAGCATAAGTCATTTGCGCGGAGCTGTGCAGCATGCCAACCAGCTTACCGTTAGGCAACGTTGGGCAAGCTGTAGCAAAGTCGCCTTTACACAGACACACCTACTAGCCTGTCTAGACAGTAGTAAAATAAAAAAGCAATGGCAAGGATAGAACCCGGGATACTATGCACCATAGTCAAAGTACTGAACCACTAAGCCATGACAGTTGTACTGAGAAATACACTATTACCATACATATAGGAATGAATGAAAATATAACCATGACAAAGCAGGTTTGCTGTAAGCAGAGAAATATCCAAAATGGCCAATCACAGATAAGTGCGAGAAAACCGGCATATATAAGCCCCATAGGTGGGAATATACACCATAACTGATTGAGGTACCCATTTGCAGTCAGGATGGCAGGTGCAGGAGAGGGAAATTGCTTTAGAGCACAAAGGTGTGGTGTTGAGGAGTCAAAATATATGGTTTGGCTCCTAGTCCATGATCACGAAGTGCAACTCATGCAGGGCCAGGTTCAATGGGGAGCGTATAAGGCAGAGGCGTGGAACCGGTTGGCACATGATCTCACCAGTGCCACAGGCATTCCAAGGACTGGTGAACAGGTCTGTCACCACCATGCGGACCTGAAGTGATGAAAGGAGGACCAACTGAACTGATGGATCCAGGAGGCCCACCAAATGCCCAATGCCCCACTACTGAATAAGTATCCATGTAATTAAGTATGTAAGAAATGCTATCCTAGCCTATAGTATGGATAGGTATGTTACAATATTCCTTCATTTATATTACAGCTGCAGGTGTTCGTTCTGCGAATCGGCAAGCCTATGCTGATAGGCTGGTGAGGTTGCGCCACCAGGCAGGTTAGTAATTATTCTGCTGGTATTGTTATAGAATATAAGTGGGACAGCTTGTAAAAGAGTTCAGTGTTGTAACCCAGTAATAAAGGTGAAATAAGCCTAGAAGAAAGATTCTGCTAGTATTGTAAGATTAGATAAGTGATGCAGCCTGGAAAAGAGTATTGCAATCCAGTAATAAAGATTAAACAAGTCTCAAATAGAGTTTCCACCTGTATTGTAATATCAGATAACTGCTTCAGTCTGAAAATGAGTGTTGTAATCAATCAACAAAGGATAGACAACTGTCGAATACATCCTTGTAAATTTTGCCATATGAAATATGTGAGTCAACTGGAAAGGATTGTTGTAACCCAGTAATAAATGTTAATAAAGCCTAGAATTAAGTACTATCCTGAAATATAAATATAAAATAAGTGAGTGTGTGAGAAAGAGAGTTTAAAACTACCAAGAAAGCTGTAATAAGTTTGGAATAAAGGTATACTGCATTCACTACATAATGAAATGAATGAGACAGCCACAACCAAAGAGTGAAATGTCTTTAATAAAGTACAGAACCTGGACTGTGTCCATCCCACAATTTGGATATGTTGCTGTACCTTTGCATTATGGAGATAGTATGGTTGTATGAAATGCTGAACATCCAAAGTTGTCTAGACCCATATAAATCAAATGTAGCAGGATGCTTTACCTGAACACAGCCAGATATGAACATATATGAATAAAAATGGAATGTATATTAATGTAGCAGTAACATCCCCATGACCAACATTCCTAAGGTTACATACAGGAAACTGTACTAATACATGTAGGGGATATATATCTGCATCTACTAGGAATGTACAGTATATGTATAGGTAATTTAAGTTGTTAATGTAATATTTCTCCACCCTACCCTATTTTCACAAATTATGCCATTCCACACCAAACTGGGTATGTGTATTCACAATTAATTCCCATGGACATATGTCCTGCTGGTTTATACATATCTGCATGTACGTTGATGCATGTGGCCTGTTCACATATCCAAACCTGATGTCCTGTTGCCACCAATCAACCCTGCATGCTGTTGGAATGTCCACTGTTGTTCTAAATATGCATGTGTTATGCTTGCTGCTTAATGTTCGGAATTCATGTGTGTTGGGTTAATGGGAATCCTGATGCATGCTGTTACAAATAATTTTGAATGGTGTTGTTTGTTACTAACCCAAAATACCATAAAATACGGCTAAACATAGGACAACAGGGAAGGCGGGTTCCAGCAGACCCACCTCTCCCACCTCAGCTGGCGAGTGCACCTGGCACCAGTGCCCAGGCCAGGACCTCCTCCTCGGTGGCCCTGTGCCACCTTCAGGTGGAAGCACTGCAGGGGATGGGGCTCGTCCCCCCTCTGCAAGGGTGGCCGGAGGAGAGCCTCCACTCACCCTCCATAGGGTCCGGTCTGTGGTGCATAGTGAGATCAGGCGTTCCATGAATGATCCCCTATGCCAGCTTGAGGCAAGAGTGGCGCAACTCACGGGTGTGCCTGCCTGTCCTATCCAGCCCCCATCACAGCCCCGGCCTGGGCTGTGAAGGCGCAGTGGTAACTGCCCATGGGTGGGGATCTCAGTTCCACTGTTGCCATCTGTGGGCTCATGGGCTTGCAATATCCAAACATTCGTCCCTGTCAATTGTGTTTACCCCCCACATGTGTCATACTCCGCCCCTGTATGCGTCTTGTTTGTCTTGTCTGTTTACCTCCCCAACCTACCTCCCCAAATATACCTACTTCCTGTACCTCACATTCCACTCTCACCTGAAAAAAAAATAAAAAAAGGGCACTCTGTTCCCACAAAAAAATTACGCCCCATACATAGCTGCCCATTTCGCATACATGTCTGCTGGACATGTAAACTGAAAATTACAATTGGCTGTACAACATATTTTGTTGTCCTCACCCCTCTCTCAGGGGTGGAAGATGTCAAATGTCACTCTAAATTTCTAGCATATGCACAGCTGTTGCTGGTAAAGAATTGGGCAGCTATGGGCCTTCCCTACATCCTTCCTGCACATCCCGAGCTTGTTTTCCTACTGTCCTACCCTATTAGTTCCCCCTTTTTCACCACTTTCCTATTTCCCCATTTTCTTTTCTTTTCTTTAAAAGAAAATAGCATGGGTGTTAGCAGGAGTAAGCACTTTTAAGCAGCAGTCAGTGGGTGTGCGCTTGTGTGCGCTTAGCTAAGAGTAGATAAGCGTAGCTAAGTGTCACGCAAAATCACGCAAACCCACTTACAACTGCTTAAAAGTGCCTTAGTCACTCTGTATGACAAGGCCTGTAGTCTGCTCATCAGCAAAATAAAATACCCCTGTCAGTCTCAAACCCAGGACCTTGAAAACACTAGACTGCATGAATTACCACTCAGCCACCACAGCAAAGATACAAGAACTTGGTACTGAAAGAAATATATCATGAAATACAAGGAGTGAATGTAAAGGGAAAATAGGAAGGCCATTACACAAAGCTTGTTCTGTGTATCTTTACTGGCAATTCTTGTGGAATTGCATTACATTAGTGTGATAAGGGAAACAGCCATGCTAGCAGGTAATAATGTTACAGTAGCACCTTACAAACCCCACACAGTATCAGAGCAGGATAAACACCGCCATATTTGAATAGGTAAGAGGCCAGAACTCCCAACTGTGACTGATTTACAGGGATGTCCCTGATTTGCAAACAAATGTTACTTGTGCCCCACTGACTCCCTGTGAAATGTACTCACAGTAGGCAGAAAGGTGGGGAATCCCACATAATGGTAACTGTCAAAAAGTTACAGTAGACACTACTTGCATGTCAGAAATGGTGTAGTAATACATATGCTCAAAATACCCCACAGTCACAACTGTAGAATATCTGAAATATATCACAGGTGTATCCCACACAGGCATATTAGCCTGTCTGCTGTTACACACTCTGCAAATAGCTGTAGAATTACTTCCACAAGCATGCCCTTATGTAGGTGTACAACACAGAAATATCAAAGGATGTAGCCATCTAACATACTAATGACAGTATAACAGTTCACAAGCACTGCATGTGCCTGATATTCATAATTGTTAGTACAATATACTTAGTTGTCCTCACCCCTTCTCTCAGGGGTGGAAGGTTTCAAATGTCACAGCAAATGTCAAACATATGTACAGCTATTGCAGTTAAAGAAATGTGCAGCTATGGACCTTCCCTACACCCAGCCTGCACATCCCTAGCTGGTGTTCCCACTGACTTCTTGCTTCCCGCTTACAACTGTTTAAAAGTTCCTTATTCACTCTGTATGACAAGGCTCCAGTGCTGCTCAGCAGCAAAATAAAATACCTTTGTAAGTGTCAAACCCCAGACCTTGGGCTCAGCAGACTGCATGAAGTACCACCAAGCCACAGCAAACATATAAGAACTTAGTGCTGAAAGAAATATATCATGCATTACAAGGAGTGAACGTAAATGGAAAATAGGAAAGCCATAGCAACACATTCCAGTAAAGACAAATATCAGGAATTCAAGGAGTGAATGTAAAGGGAAAATAGAAAAGCCATAGCAACACATTGCAAGAACTACTGTTGTATGCCAGTTAATCCACAAATCCCACAGGAAAGTACATATTCCTGTGTAAACAGTGTTAGCATTAGCAGGTGTGAGTTAACATACACACTGAGAAGAGTGCACTGGAAGAAGCAACAGTCAGGTTTCAGTACAACATG
The DNA here is from genome assembly GCF_019279795.1 of Protopterus annectens. NCBI lineage: Eukaryota > Metazoa > Chordata > Ceratodontiformes > Protopteridae > Protopterus > Protopterus annectens. The sequence goes on along the minus strand of NC_056726.1, from coordinate 264,113,704 downwards.
CATTTCAGTGGCTACAACACAGTCTCAGATATGAGAGATATACCAACCTTCTGACTGACACAACAGTGACCACAGCAAACCAGCATGGTCCCCACCCTGCAAAACTGAAAGGCCTACGCCTACCTAACCTATCATTTTATAGCAGTGTCCAGAAATCACAGTGAGAACTGCAATTACCACACAGCAGGCTGCATGCAATTACTAAATGCTGGCCATCAATTGGTGCAGAGGCCATCACATGCACATGTGCAGATATCTACAATCCACACATGCAATAATATCATTGCAGCAACTGGAGAGAGAGAGAGAGAGCGAGAGAGAGAGAGAGAGAGAGAGAGAGAGAGAGAGAGAGGGAGAGAGAGACCAAAAAAAAATAATAAAGCCAGCCAGCAAGCCAAAAGAAAACAGCTGTCAGAGACAAAGGTAATCTAAACTACATAATATAAAATGTAAACTACATAATATAAAAATCTACATACTGTGAACCCTCCATATGTGTTAGCAGTCTGTATCTATATGTATATGCAGATATGCATAGGACAAGGGACATACTGCAACTGTTAGTGAAGGTTGGACATACATATTTAGTTGAAGGTTGCTATGTGCACATATCAATATAGGTTGTAGTGTGTGGCATTGAAAACTGCATGCAGTGCAGGTATATGTCATGTGGTGGTGAATGTCTGTGGGACTGAACCAGTGAGGCCTGCTACAGCTATACGGCCTGAGGACAGCATAATGCATTCTGCACAACACTGTACAATATCATTACAGAATGGTATGTCTCACAACTGTTTCAGAAGTGATATTCCCACCATGAAAGGTGGGCAGTCTATGTGCCTACATGTGAATGTATATGTACAGCAATGGATGTTTAGAAGTGTGTGTGTATATATATATATATATATATATATATATATATATATATATATATATATACACACATATATATATATATATATATATATATATATATATATATATATAGATATATATATATATATATATATATATCTACATATATCTATATATATATATATGTATATAGATAGAGAGGTATGTATAGATAAATAGAGATATATAGATAGATAGATAGATAGATAGATAGATAGATAGATAGAATATGTATATACATATAGATATAATAGATACATACATATATAGATATATATGTAGATACATACATATATACAGATAGATATGAATGTCTATAGATATGTATATATATATATATATATATATATATATATATATATATATATATATACATATATATATATAGATATATATAGATAAATATGGTTATATAGAGCGGTGTGTATATATTATATATATATATATATATATACATATATGTAGATATGTATATATATATATATATATATATATATGTATATATATATATATATATATATATATATATATATATATATATATATATATTTATATGTGTGTGTGTGTGTGTGTGTATATATATATATCTATATATATATATATATATATATATATATATATATATATATATGTATATATATATATATGTATATATAAAGAGAGAGTGAGAGAGGGGGACATGGGGGCAGATGTACTGCAACAGGTGCCTGGTGACCAAGGCATGGACTGGACACCAGTGTTGATACTGCAGTATCATACCCCATTCTAAAACATGTTACCCCCTAACTACCACATAGGTGGTTGCCCGCCTACCACTGGAGGTGTCAGAAGGGAACATGGGACACAGGTGTAAAATAGCCCCCCCTTTGATATCCACAGTGGCACACTAGTCTTGTAATCCCTGTACAAGGTACGTGTCATCACAAAAGGTGTGTCAGCTAGGGAAATGTAAGTCAGTGTGTCCCTCTACACCTCACAATGTCCTATGCAGTATGTACCTCCCATAGGAACTACAGCAAGTGGAAAGGCCACAGACATACCTAACAAAGACTGATAATGCCCTCAAACACATTCCCTGTGCAGACTGACTCACAAAACCACAGCTAGAGTGCCTTGCATACTTCCTACACAGAGGTTACCACTGCTGGACATACAAAGTTATGTCACACCCATACCAGTCAGCCAACCACCATAGCAACACCTCACAATCCGTCCAGCCTACATGATCTAAGGCCCTAATCCTTGTCACCACACTAAACAGAACACGCTGGAGGTACAGGTTTCCATACACAAATATGCCATACCCTGGACTAAACCACCCAGCATTAACAAACAAGGCTCCTTATTAGTAGATGTCATACATACCCCTGATGAATGTTATGGAGATAGCTAATATGCCCTGTGAGTCACCTTTGTGTAACCATTTCACAGGAGCAAGTAAAATCACATTACATGTGTCCCAAAGGGCAGGGTAGCATATGGCTAGGCTGCCCTAGGCCCAGGGCCAACAGCATAGTACCTACCTATGACAAAATGCACACACACATGTACTCAGTGCAATACCAGCTATGTGAGGTTGAATGAGTGTGACACTGACTGTGTGCAAGGTCTGTAAAGGTGTGATAGCTTAGCGTGAGTTTGTGTCTGTCATGGTAGTTTGTGTCATAGGTGTGAGGCCAGAGAAAGATGTGTCAGTTATCGGGATGCAAACATAGTAGATTGGCATATGTTGTGCTGTAGTTCCCTGTGTATGACTGCAGTGTCCCATCGTAGGCAGAAGCAATACATGTATGCTCAGTAAGTGGTACTGCTGTTGAATCCAGCTCACATATGAACTGTTGTACTACCTGAAGTTGTAGGCCTAAACACTACAGTATGGTGTATGTTCACATTCCCTGGTAACACTGTCTGGTGTGTTTCCTGTAGTCTGCACAGATTACATACCTCATGCATAGGTATCTGTAAGTAGGGGCACACAGTACTATAAGGTGCACAGTTAATGCTCATCTGTGTCGTCATACATTTGTGTGTTCTATGTATGTGTAATGTGTGTGTCATGATGCCTGTACCATGGCCGCAATCACATGTGTGTTACAGGGTATGTGTGTGTACCTGGCAGCATGTATACTCTGTGACAGCAGTATGCTGGCTATATTAACAACTGTGCACATATGTCAGGTAGGGGCATGGCATCAAAGACTAGGGTGGATTACCGTTTAAACTGTTAAATGTGCATTGCATTCATTGCATGGGATGACAATATTCGTCATCCATTAGCTTGATACATACCCCCAGTGTGAGGTTGTGCATTGTATCCCAAACAGTGTGCCGAGTGCTGGTGTATACTAGTTTGTTGTATGGAGTGTGGCAGGCACTGTCAGACAGTTGTGGGCTGAGCATTGATATGTGGTATCGAACATGTGTATCCCCTGATAGACAGTCAGATGCTATATATGGCAGTTAAGTGATATCAGTACATTAGAATATTGTGTGCCACATGACTTGCTCACATATTTTTCTTTTCCTTCCAGGGTGATGGTGCATCAGCGTAACCTACCTTATACAGCAGCAGAGGATCAGGAGATCCACCAGAGCCTGGTGCAGAATTTCTCTGTGATGTTTTCCAGGACCAGCCAGAACCAGCATGAGAGGGCTGCACTGTGGCAAGATCTTGTCCGTCGGGTAAATGACATAGGCATGCATAACCGGACATATGAGCAGGTATGCCATCACTGCAGTGATTTAATTAGACGTGTCCGGCAGCGTGCATCTGATATCCACAGACAACAGCTTGCCACAGGTGGTGGGGTACCTATCCACCCCCCCCCTCACCAGTGTGGAGGAGCACCTCCTAAGTGTTGCGGCTCCAGGCCAACAACAACAACATCCACAAACATGTGTCATCATGAAGGCCCAAGCCACCCAGCATGTTGAAATGGAGTGTGCAGGTAACATGCCATATCTGTAGTTGACTGTTCTCTGTACTGGTAGTTTATGCATGTGTGAGATATGTACTGTGTGTGTAGCTGTTAACCTACCTATTCTTTTGCAAGACTGATATTCTGAGCATAATCTGTACATCAGTGAAAGCCACCTGTTGTACTACTGTACTTTATCATACTCACAGTATCAATGGCACAGTTGTGGCCACTGGCAATCACTGTCATATTTTTGCAGGTCCCTCTGGAGTGACAGCAAGGCAGCCAATCCATGCTGCTGAGTGTGTAATAACAATACTATTGCTAATGACATGTGCATGTCATATGGAGGTGTAGTGTGTGCACATGTAACACCTATGCACAATGCATGCTGTGCATGTTTGCTGTGAAACTATGCATATCCCATTATTCTCAGTAGCTGCTTCATTCACATGCAATACACAGAGCATGACACACATGTGTGGCAACACAGTACTGGACATTGCATAGGCATACCTGATACACATGTACACAACACATACATGTTTGGCATAGACACTACACCTTAGCCTGCTACACATGTCCAATTATGACACCTGCTGTATGGCCACCCTTCAGTATCCCACTTATCCTCTATGCAGCACACATAATATACCTGAGGGGTAGAGGCCTACCATGTCTTTGTGCAACAGTCTTGAACAAATAATACATTCATGTTAGGCAATGCTCACTGTTGGCCACCTTACACACCAATGTAACAAGTGGATGTGTAATTGGGGATGTAGTCATGTTACTGCACTTCAGGTGCAGCATGCTAGCTGCCTGTCTGGCACACATTATTATTGTTGACTGACCACAAGAAGCATGTTGATCATGGCTCACATTACTACACCACATCCAGTTCCACTGACCACAGAAGTACACATAGCAGTTATTGCGTAGCACCGTCATGTGTTTTGTGTGTGTGTGTGTGTGCAAATATATGCACCCACAGCTTGTCACACTTGCACAGCATTGTTATCTCCTTGTACACATTGTGTCCCAGGGTGGAGACAATCACTGAACAACTACACACAACCATCAAGTACACGTATACTGTTATTAACAAGGGCTGTCTACACTTGCACTGCATGTTCCTGTGCAACACATAATCTGCATGCTGACACGTGTGCAGTGATGTTTTTCCTTGTGATACTGTCACCCACCCTCAAACAGTATTGTGTATGTGTTGGATTGCAGGTGTGTCTGTGTTTGTATCTGCTGTACTGAGGAGTGTGCCTTTGTGCCTGTGTGCCTGTACGCATGTGTGCATGTGTGCATGTGTGCATGTGCACCTGTGTGCATGTGCGCATGTGTGCATGTGTGCATGTGTGCATGTGTGCATGTGCGCCTGTGTGCATGTGTGCATGTGCACATGTGTGCATGTGTGCATGTGTGCCTGTGTGCATGTGCACCTGTGCGCATGTGTGCATGTGTGCTAACATCATGTACACATTTGTAAACTGTGTTTCCTATCTTCCTCTCACAGGTCCTGATGTTGCTCTGGTGGAGTGCAGCAGGGAACCTGAAGCCACTGCTGGGAATAGTGATAATGATGATACATGTGCAATGGCACAGGGAGGTGTGGCAGAGTCTGTCGTTGGTCAGCCAATCGACACTACACACAGTCAACCCCATCAATGTGCACAGTCATCCTGCCGATACATCCATTGTCACCAATGTCCTTAGCTGAGGGACAGCATACAGTGGGCATTGACCAGGGTAGTGTGGTATCATTGGCACATGCATCCCCTCACAGTAGCCATGGCCAGATTCCTGACATGGTACCACACATGCAGATGTCCAGGGGTTCTCGTGGGAGCATCCGTGGTCGTACTGCCCCTGTCAGACATGCCCACAGAGGTCTTTCAACCTCAGCTATGTTCCGGGCTGTAATGCAGGCACAGGCACGTATGGAACGGTACACCAGACAGGGTCTGAGGGACCTTAGAGCACATCGCACCACTATGAATGACACTATGCGTGACGTTGCGGCTGCCATCCGTAATATCAGTGAGGTCATTGATAGACTTGGGGGAACACATTAGATCTCTTCCACAACTACATGTCCAGGAGCCAGGACAGTGCAGGACGGTTGAGGCGTCAACGTAGACGTATGCTAACAACATCATCAGCTGGCAGTCGTCGCGGACAACAACAAACCCGCAGCCGCTCCCATAGTGCCAGTACCAGCCCCAGCAATGCTGGGTCTGTGCTGTCATTACACCGTCCTAGAAGACCACGTGCATGTGGCTCTGGACAGTCCCAGCAGGGACATGTGTCCAGTCAACAACCCACTGCTTCTGATGACAGCACCCAGTCTAGCTTAGTACCTGATACTGTCCGTAGCACCCCTGCCAGGCACAGGTACAGTGTCCATGGCCAGAGACAGTGATCTGTATGACCTGGCAGGTACAGTCTGTTGCTGTCCACAAACACCCGTATATGGCAGCCACATGGTGGAACTGTATGCAAGCATACACACACACATAATGCTAACACCTAGGGCTAACACATACACACACACATCGCATCAACATTGCCCCATGTTGTACTATTGTCCCTCACTAACACACACACACATACATGTTGATTGCATGTGTCAATGGCTGACTCTGGCAAACCAAGTACACACCCTGTGCATATGATGAAACTGTGCCACCTCCTGCCATCTGTAACATTGATGCAGGAACAGGATAGCATGGTGCTGATGCACAGGGTGACTACATAGCACTGTAGTAGTAATAATATCATGTTGTTAACAGTACAGTGTAATGATATCGTTGGGGGTATATTCGAGCATGCATGATGCATTAACTATGATTGTCATTGTAGTTTTGTATACACCAGTGTTAATTCCCAAAGTGTACTGTCTGCACATGTGCCACATGGCTGTTGTGTGTACCTGTGCCTGCATGTGTTGGGGTGTGGACAGTACATGTGTGATGTTTGCAGCACAGAGTTGCAGTTGTACATTTGTGAACATGGTTAGCATGGAACATGACATGGTTTGACAGTATGCTGCGGGTGATATGGTTTCCATATGTCAATGGTCTGCATTCTGGTACTATACACAGCCTACATAGCCTGACATTCCATGGTCATTACATGGTGTCTCCTCAACTGATACACAGATGTAGGAACCTGGTGTCAATGATATCCCTGCAGTACTACACTATACCAGTAGCCATTCTTACTGAGCCCCACACATCCCTGGGAACAATACTCTTTGGCATATAGCAGTCTCACATAAATGTCAACACACTACGGATATGTCCATCTATGACTGCAAATGCATACAGTGGCCTACAATGCATTCTACACATGACACACCTAACCACCACAAGGGTATCATACATACAGATACCTGTTGTCCAAGCCATGCTGTATTGCTGTAACGCAACTGTAGCATTGTCATCGGCATGTAGTTAACATAGTATTCCAACAGTACCATGTAGGTGGTAGCACCCATCATGTAGAACGGGTAATGGTGTGTACATGTAGACAAGTGTTATCTTATCTAGCCTGTGATATTCACATTTCCAAAGGTATTCTGCAGTCCCTCGGTGTATCACCTAAGCAAGACGGTGTCTGTATGCATATCGGCAACAGTTGCCATACACCTACACTGGATGTCCATTACTCACAGACTTTGCTGTGTTTTAACATGTCTGACATATACTCCAGACATGAACCCTCACCCACATTAATCTATCAAAGATTTCATGGGTGTGTGTCACATAGTTGGCCTAGGACACAGATCACTGCAGTAGCCTGCATTGTCACCAACATACATGTATGACCTAAGGTCTGGTGAGCTGTGGCACATGCTGGCAAAGGTAACAACTGCAATCATATGAGGCAGGCTTCACACATAGGAACTATTAAAGGTCACAGGTATATATCTGTATGTGGCACACACATACCTGATGTGTGCATTGAAATTACTGTTATAATAATATGTCATACAATAATAAAAGCAAAACACACAACACATTGCCAAACACACACATGTTATTTGTAGGATTCAAACCCCTACTTAACTATGTTATGATATTTGAGAAGGACACATTAGCACAGCGCGCTATTCGCATTACTGGACGATTTCCCGTTTCCTGCTGTATTTATAGGGTGCTGACATCATCAGTCTTTCCAAAGAGGAATGTACATCTTTTAGTGTGTTATCCCAGTCTTCCAAAAGGTCATTCCTTTCACAGAGAATTGCATACATACGCACCCCCTGCCACCCCACACACACAGCGTTTGCAGGATTCAAACCCCTTCCTAACTATGTTATGATACTTGAGAGAGACGCATTAGCGCAGCATGCTATTCGCATTACTAGATGATTTCCCTTCTCCTGCTATATTTATAGGGTGCTGACATCATCGGTCTTTCCAAAGAGGAACGTACATCTTTTACTATTCATCAGTATGGGGGATAACAATATCTGTGCATTAACAGACGCCTAGTTCAGGGTCACATATGCACACTGACACTGCCATGTTATGTTCTATACCATGCTTCATGACCACAGGACTTGTAACACACAACACAAGTAGGGGGTGTATCCATATACATCACAGATACGCACACCTCTGGGATGGTACCACTGCACTATGCATGACAGGCCATACATATACAACTACCATTGTGCAAAACTGCCTTTTGGTTTGGTGTGTAGTTCAGACCACCCTCCCATACCCAGGAACCGCACTTGGCTTTCCTGGGAACAGTGTAGGATATGAAGGTCTTCACACACACCATTATAGTGGTTGACTTCAGGTACACAAATATTGACTGGGGATACTACTCAGGCCCTCAACAACATCACCCTACAGCCACTACAATTTGTGGATCCATGTGCTATGGCACAACCAGTCACCACACCCACAAGGGGGAATACATATTGGACCTGATCATCACCAACATGGGGACTCTATGTTCCATCCCAGAGGTAGAACCCTCATTGTTAAGATCAGACCATAAACAACTTTCCCTGGACATCCATATCCCGTCCCCACCCCCAGCCAAGGAAATCACTGTAAAGAATTTCTCAAATGCAGACTTTGCACTTGTGAAGACTGGGGTGGAATATTTCAAAGGCCCCGTTCTGGAGGATAATACAGCCCAATCTATAGAATCCTTTACAAACGCATTGTATGAGCACCTGCAGGTATGCAATGATCATGCTATCCCAAATAAAACCATGACTCCTTCAAAACAGGAGACCTGTCTGCCATATATAAGCTGTACAACAGAAGGAGGAAGCTACTACATAACAGAGCAATATCCCACAGAGGAAGGACATCTCTGAACAGTATTGGCAAGACACTTCAATCCCTCCTATAATCATCACTTGCACATTTTGACAGTGAAATTGACCAGACACTACAGATAATCACAAGGCCTTCTTTAGTTATGTCAGGAATATGTGTGGAAACAACCCAGATATGCTCTGAATTCTTGTATAACAGCACAAAATATGCCAAACCTGCAGACATAGCCTACACCCTGGCAGACAGAGTCTGCACAAATGCCCCCCCTTACCCCCCCAAGGGTACAGATGCCCATCCCAAATGAATGTAACCTCCCTGACATCACAGATGCACAGGTGAAAGGTGCCCTCTCCACAGCAAATAACACAGCATATGTATGGGACTGGACGGTGTCCCAGGCTGTGTCCTACATAAGCTCTGAGTAGAACTGAACACTCACATTAAGTCACTGTTCCAACTTAGCCTTACTACAGGATATGTACCCTGAGAATGACGTACAGATACAGTGCTCCCACTCCACAAAGATGGTGCCACAACGGACCACAGGAACTATCACCCCATAAGCCTGACTAGTGTGGTAGAAAAAGCTATGGAGCGTATTATCATAGAAGTCATAATCAAAAACATTGTGAGCCTCCAGATAGTGGATCATACACAATTCGGATTTGTTAAGGACAGATCTTGCCTCTTACACATAGTTCATATCTTTGAAATGGTTACTGAAGCCATGGATGAGGGCAAGGTAGTTCACACAGTCTGCCTGTACCTTGCAGAAGCCTGTAACACAATACCCCACTCAGACATCATGCATATACTTACCAGCTTAAATATCAACCCCTATATCACTAGATGTGTTGCTATCTGCCTCAGGGATGGAACCCACATGGTCAGAATTGCAGGTGCCATGTCCAGTTCCAGACCAGTTACAACTGGTGTCCCACTGGGCTCAGTTGTGGGACCAGTCCTGTTTGGTATGTACTTCTCTGAGGTTCAGACTAACACGGGGGGATTATGTCTAACAAACGTCACAGAAGACTGCTAACCGGGGGCCATAAGCAACACTGCAGCTGACACATGCTTCCTCCATAAGGGTCTCACAGAGATGGATGCTTGTTGCCAGAGCCATGGCCTCGTGCTAAATGCTAAGACATGCATAGTCATCCCCTTTGGGGAAAACAAGGTGCACACAAATAACCACATAAGTGGTAATCCATTAAGTACAGAAGATGTATTTATAGATTTGGGGACCAACATAGATCGTAACCTCTCCTTTGCTAATCACATTGACAGAGTCATTGCAAAGACCTTTATATAGCCCTCCTTATCACATGGGGGTTTGCATGTAGATCATGGGAGGTCATTGTGGCCCTCTACTAGTCACTCATCAGACCCATGTTTGACTACAATGGCCCTTTTGGGGTGTACCTTACCCAACACCTGCAGCAACTACAGTGTCCACAACAGTACCTCCCCAAGAGGATCATGGGCTACACACAGATGTCCTATGTAGCTCAACTAAAGGATCTCCAGCTCTACTCAGCTGCTTAATGCCTACTCAGAGGTAATCTATGCCTGACGTTCACAGCCATGTCAAACCCAGAAGTAATGGACATGCTCCACCTCATAACATCCAAGACCCTTAGAGCTACGCACTCCAGGGACTTAAACCTCAGCACAAAACTAAATAGGACATGCTGCAGGGACAGATTCATTACCCAGAGGCTCTCCTCACTCTGGAATTGAATCCCAATTAAAGTTAGACATAGCCCCTCGCCAACTCTCTTCCAGCAAAATCCAGCCGCATGGATGGGAGATTGCAAATTCACCCCTGGGATCTCCACTGTGTCCCTGCTTGACAGAGGCACAGCAAACTAGCCTTAAAGGTTGCCTTCTGTGACCTACTTTACAGAGGCACAGTAGGCTACTCTACTGGGGAGGCGGACACCAAATACACTCTGCCTAGGCTGATAAATTCCCTAGGGCAGACAGCCTAGTATCGACCTCTGCACCTATGTTTATGTTGGAGATGCACAATATTTGTTGCTGATACTGTTTGCAGGTCTTTATTGCCATAGCTTTCCCAGTTTCTATGAACAACTTGTGTATCTGTGTAACATGTTTGATCATGACCAGGTTCCAGTATATTAATATATGTGTCTGTTGTCATTTAACTGTGTGCACAGGGCAGATTGCTGGATCATGGGAGGTTCCTGGCTTAACACATACAACTGCCAGATATGTGTGGCCGACTGCTATACTCAGACATGGCCTAAGTGTGTGAGCATGCCCAGTTCAGGCTTTCCATGGTTTGTTGCCTGACATATGTCTCATTTATCCAAGTGTGTGAGCATGTCCAGTGTGACCTTTCCATATGTTGTGATCTGAAGTCCACTACATTTGTGGCTGTGTGTGAACATGACCAATATTGACATTTATACTGTGTGTGTTGGAAGTCATGTTGTGTTCTTACTGCCAGACTCCTTTGTGTCATAACTCAACAGTGATTGTGCTGTGCCTGCAGGGTTTCCATGGGATAGTTTGCAAAGACTTGTCAACGTTCTTTCATACTGGCTGAACACTGCAATGCTGTCATGGTGTACTGGTTCAGTACTTTCACTATGGTGCACAATATCATGGGTTTGAGTCCCATCACTGCTTTAAATGTTCATACTGACCAGACTGGTTAAGGGCCAGTTGGGCAACTATGAGCATGTTGCATTTTGTTCAGCTATGGCCTACTTAAACCAGGCTTGTCCAACATTGCTGTGTATTCACCAACTTGGGTGGACATTGCCAAACATTACTCCACATTGACCACAGTTGTACTAGTTGGTGTGTGTGATTCTGTTCATAGGTTCATACTAGGCTATCTGCCCTAGGGCATTTATAATCCTAGCCAGAGTGTGTTTGGCTTTCAACACACATTTTAAGTGGAGTTTGCCATGACATTTTTCAAGGTTAGTATACTGTGCCTCTGTCTAACAGTGACATATAAGTGATACCCAGGGTAAACCTACAATCTCCCATCCACTCATCCAGATTCCTCTTGAAGTGAGTCAGTGAGGGAGTGGGAGTTTACTCAAGAGTGGAGGGAGCCTCTGGGTTATGAATCTGTCACTCCAGCATGTCCTATTTATTTCAGTCCTGAGGTTCAGGTCTCTTGAACGCATAGCTTGATGGGTTCTAATTTTCCAAGGTGCAGCATGTCCATTGATTCCAGGTTGGACATGGCTTTATACATCAGGTACAGATCACCTCTGGGCAGGCGGTATGCCACTGAGTGGAGCTGCAGTTTCTTTAACCGGGCAGCAAATGGCATGTGTTTGAGCCCTTTGATCCTCCTGGTGAGGTACTTTTGTGATTTTTCCAGCTGCTTCAGGTGTCTGATAAGGTACATCCCACAAGGGGCATTGTACTCAATTATGGGCCTGATGAGGGATGAGTAAAGAGGCACAATGACCTCCCCTGATCTAGATGTGAATACCTTCATGATTAGGTAGGCTATATGAAATGTTTTTCTAAACATTTTGGCCACGTGGTTGCCAAATAAGAGATTGCTATCAACTTGGGTCCCCAGGTCCCTTATCACTTCTTCCATACTTAATGGGTTACCACCTATGTGGTAATTTGTGAGCACTTAGTCTTTGCCAAAGGGGATGACTATACACTTTTTTGCATTTAGCTTGAGGACATGGCTCTGGCACCAGTTGTCTGTTTCTATGAGGCTCTTTTGTAGGATGCTTGTGTCAGCTGGAGGGTCGATTATGGCACCCAGTTTGCAGTCATCTGCAAACTTGTTCAGCCACAGTCCTTCTGTGTTGGCCTGTACCTCCGAGAAATATATACCAAACAAGGCATGTCCCAGGACTGAGCCTTGTGGGATGCCACTTGTAGCTGGTTTGGGGTCTGACATGGCACCAGCATTTCTAACCATGTGGGTTCTGTCCTTGAGCCAGTTTGCAACCCATCTAGTGACATAGGGGTTTATATTGAAGCTGGTGAGCTTATCTATAATGACCAAGTGGGGTATTGTATGGAAGGCTTTTGCAAGGTCCAGGTATGCTGTGTGGACCACCTTCCCCTCGTCAGTGGCCTTGGTGACTGTTTCAAATGACTCAACTAGGTTTAAGAGGCAGGGTCTGCCCTTAACAAAGCCAAACTGGGTAGGATCCAGTGTCTGTAGGTCCCCAATATCTTTATTTCTGAGGTCCATGATGATCCTTTCCATAGCTTTGCAGACCAAGCTAGTCAGGCTTCTGGGGCAATAGTTTGCAGTATCCATTGAGGCACCACCTTTGTGGAGAGTGACCACTGTTGCTGTGCACTGCTCTTTGGGTACATATCCTGTGGTAAGGCTGAGATTGAACAGTTGTTTTATGTTTGTGTTCAATTCTTCTTGGGGTTCATGTTGGACACAGCCCAGGACACCATCTGGTCCCATTGATGCTGTGTGTTTTGCTTTGAGAGGCTGGCTGTTATCTGAGCATCTGAGATGTCAGGGGGCCAGCACTCTGCTGGGATAGATATTTGCCCTTTTGGTGGGGAGGGGGGGAGAAATTTCAACTGAACCTGTCAGCTCGGATGTTGGCAATGTCTGTGGGTTTGGTGTATCGGTTGTCATTTTGGACTAATTCTGAGCATATCTGGGAATTCCCACCCAGGTTCCTACCATAACTCAAGAAAGCCTTGTGATTATCCTTAGTGTCCTGTACAATTTTTATCTCAAAGATGGCCTTAGACGATTTTATGTGAGGCCGTAGTTTTTCAATAATACTGATCAGAGATACCTTCCCTTTTTGGGATTTTGCTCTATCATATATTAGCTTCCTCCTTGTATTGTATGTTTTTTTATGGCTGGGGTCCACCAGACAGGATGCCTGCCTTTGGAGGATTGGATCTTGGTTTTATTTGGGATTGCATGATCTATGCATTCCTGAAGGCGTTCATAGAATGCGTTTATAAAGGGTTCTGAGGTCTGGGCCGTATTTTCCTCAGGCACAGGGGCTGTGAAGGATTCCACCTCGGTTTTGAGGAGTGTGACATTTGCTTTAGTGAAAATTTTTCACTGTGGTTTTCTGGCCATGGGCTGGGGTCGGGATGTGAATATCCAGTGAGATTACTCTATGGTCTGATCTTACCAGTGAGGGATACACTTCTGGTCTTGGGCATAGAGTCTCCATGTTGGTGATGATCAGGTCCAGTATGTTTTCCCCTCTTGTGGGAGTGGTAGCAAGTTGTTCCATAGCATTTGAGTTTAGAACTTCTAGGAACCTTTGGGCTAGGGTGTTGCAGCCAGGGTAATGCTCCCAGTCTATGTTTGGGTAGTTGAAGTCACCCAATATAATGGTGTTTGGGGAGACCTTCTTATTTTCATGTGTTCTCCAGTCAGCCAAGTGTGGTTCCTGGGTTTAGGAGGGTGGTCTATAGCAGGCTATGAACTGGAAGGTGGTTTTACCCACTGTTAGTTGCACATGGATAGTCTCTGATGCTTCATGCTGTGCCACCAACCTGGGGGTGTGGGTATCTTTGACAAATATTGATACTCACCCTCCTTTTGTAGTTTGTTCCATGTTTTGTGGCTATAAAGCATGGTATGAGGTGTAACCTGTTAGTGCTAGGGTGCTCTCGGGATCCTTCAACCAGGTTTCTGTCACTGCACAGATATCAACATTCTCCATGCTGAGGAGAGTTTGGAGTGCGTGCATCTTGCAGTTTAGACTACTGGCATTGAGTAGCATTACTTCTAGTTTCTTATCCCTTGTGATACCTATGGAGGTGGGTTTGTCTTTTGAGCCTTACCTAAAAAAGGCACTATGGGGGTGACAAGAGCCTTTGGCAATATCCAAAAGGCCACAGGTGACAGGTGAAAGCCATCCCTAGTGAAGCATCATGTCTTGTCGAGCATGTCATCCCAGGCTGACAGGCATTGGATCCCCTTTCACTGACACCAATACTTAAGCCAATTGTTGTAATTGATCATCTTGTCTTCATATTGTGGCATCGTGTTTGGTGAGGGTAGGATGATACTCAAGGTCATCATGTTTGCATATACTACATGGTGGTAAATGCTGTTTAGCACTACCTTACATTGCTTAACACATGGCAATCATGATTCAGGTGGTGCTGCAGGGCTGCCTGTGTCGGATGCACATACTACACTCCCTGCACATGTTTGAAAGCAGGTTGTGTCAAATTAGGCATCCCTTTCACTATATGTGGGAGTCAGAGAGAGGTATAATTTCCAGGGTCCCTACTGAGCCAGTGTATGTGCTATGCGTTGCCTCTTTGCCAAGGCCAAGGCATACTGAGCACGCTTCCTTCTGCCTACTGGGGCAGGCTCAGGTTGTTCCTCCTCCTCCAAGTCACGCTCTGCCTGTGATGGCCTTGGCAATGGCGGGGGGCTGTTTAGCCCAGGCCTATGCTGGTCCTGCTGCAGCTGTTTTCGCAGAATCATATTATGTAGCATAGCACATACCATGACAATTTGGGTACATGTAGTTGGTGAGTATTGCAAGGCTCCACCAGATGTGTCCAGGCACCGGAACCGTGACTTGAGCAACCCAAACACACACTCAATTACATTTTGTGTTTGTGCATGTGCCTCATTATGGCGTTCCTGTTCAGGTGTGTGTGCATTTCTGATGGGTGTCATCAGCGACGGCTCCAGTGCATAGCCACCATCCCCCACTAAGTGACCATGTGGGATGTCTCCATTGGCAAATGTCTGGTACAGCTGCGTCAGATGCCAGATATGGGAATCATGGTAGCTTCCAGGGCAGCCAGCATACACATTCATTATTATGCCCTGGGCATCACACACGACCTGGCAGTTGATGGAGGGGAAGCCCTTGCGGTTAATGTAGGCCCTACTCCACTCACCGGCTGGTGCTTTGATGCGTATATGCGTGCAGTGTATTGCACCCACTACCTCAGGGTATTCTGCTATTTGCTGCAAGAGATGCATATTGCTGGCCAATACCTCACGGGAATTGGGGAAATATACATGATCACCGACATGTGCTGACATGGCATCCAGGAACTGGTGCAGTACCCTGGATGCTGATGCCTGTGATATCCCCATCATATCACCAGTTGGTCTCTGGAAGGTACCTGTTGCTAGTATTCTTAGGCCAACACATACCTTGGTTTCCACTGGGATGAGTTCCCCTCTGTTGGTTCTGTGTGTGAGGCATGGCCTGCACAGCTAAACGATTTGCTGCAGGAGGTCTCTGTCCACTCTATAGCACTCCACTATCTCCAGCTCATGTAAACCCTGGTAGGTGACCCTGAGCCTGTACACTCTTCTCCGTCTCCTCACTGTGGGTTGTCTGGCAGCATTTGCATTGTCACCACCCTCAGCATGTTGCATATGTCATCTTATAACAGCAATGGCACCCCCTAATATTTTTTTCTGAATGTAGATTTTTCAGTTTTCACTTCTAGTAGCTTACTCCAGTGTTGCAGTGTCTCTTGAGAGTAACAAACTGCACTGTTGTTTGCAGAGTTTTAAGTGCTGGGCTGGGCTAGTGTTCTGCCTGTGTAATTGCCTGATTCTGATTGTTTTCACCTGCTAGCTCTACTAGTATTCCCTGGTAGTTTCCTACTGTTTGTTGTGCTTCCTTTTTCCTTTCTGTTTCCTCAGGGGGAGCGACGCGCATACAAGCACAGACATGTTCACAGCAGCTCACACGCGCGCACACATGCTTAGATGGACTACAACTTGCTTATTTGGGTCAAAACGCGCACGCATCAGTGCAAACGCGCTTACAGGTCTTTAAACAGCCTTATACATGCTTACTCCAGCTTAAACACGCGCACTCACGCTTTCATGCGTGCACTCTGTCTTACTCGGGTTTACAGGTGCGCACACGCACGCATACCCGCTCAGCAAGAAACTTTGGTGTTATCCATAGTATACACCTTCCATTTCTTGGCTTTCCCTGGCCTACCTGTTGACACATCTCTTTCCATGACGTCTAACTGACAGCTGATACATGCCACTCTGCTCCCATGAGCTTCACTACTTTCATACATACCCCCTTGTGATGTCACCTATCTCCTACTCTGTTACTCCCCATATCCTACTCCTACACTCCACTGACTGTGCTCATTTGCTATGTAAAAGTGCAATTCACTATCCTAACACTCATTTACATAGGATTGCCTACTAATGCTTGGTTACATGTCTTAGACTGGGCTTCTCCCCTTAGCAACCCCTACTCGGTGGCCATGTTGTCTTCAGCCTGCTATTCCCTTACATTGTAATTTAACAGTTTTCATAGATTCCATGTTTGTGGCTTTTATTTTCTTATTTTATTATTTTTTTTAGCGCACCCCATTTGCGAGGCGCTGCGCTACGCTTAAACATCGGAAATCGCCGAAAAAAATATATATATATTTTTATTTTAATTTTGCATCTGGGAACTTTTCCAATGGCCGTATATTTGGCCATTGGCATACTTCCTCAACCATATGCAACCTTTATTTGGAGCTGACAAGGCTCCATTGTGCTATTTGCAGAATGGTACGCAGTTGTCAACTGAGTACATTTCTGCAGCTAACACGGCTTCTACTCGGACAGGTTTGTGCTTCCTGGATCGCAAATTTACCTCATTTGCATGCTTTTCAGCTGCAAGTGAGGTAATTTGCATATCCCAGCCCTGTCCGTGTAGCAGACATTTTAGAAGCTCTCTTACACGTCCCTAGAAGCTGTTCCTGGATCGCTCGTCGGACATGATGGCTGCATGGAGTCTTACTCTACTCGTACACTCCGTGCAAGCCATCATGAATCCGGCCCAATGACATTGTATAATAGCAATAACTGACTCATGGGTGCAGGTTTATGGGAATTTACCCACACTCACTCGTCGGTTATTGCATAATTAGATAGCACATTTATTGATTACAAAAATAGAGTTATTCATAGCAGAGAAAGGTTGATGGGTCATTAGGCAAGGACAAATATTCTGATATTTTAGTGAATTAACAAAACAGGAAGGAGTGGCCTGGATATTAAAATAATAGCCAGTGAATGTGCAATTTTGGGGTTTTGAGTTATACCTGTATGTTTTTCATTTAATTTGTAGTTGCTGCTATTTGAGAAATGAAAATGTATGCCGAGGTAAGTGTAACTATTACATGGGAAAGGAGATATTTAAATTTAAAAAGGAAGAGATGGAAAGGTAGGATGTGAATGGATGTTTAGAACTATTAAATTACAACAACTAAAATTAGATAGAAGAAGCATACTTATATTAAAGGAAATAAAAATACAAAACCAGGCTAATTTATTTTTCAAAAGAACTGAAGAGAGAGCTTAAACAAATGAAAAATAAAGGGTTATCAGATCACTCAGCAGCATGATAAAATGTGTACAACATATATAAAAAAAGGAAAAGGAATTCAGTGTTGAGGTGGAAGGATTCAAAGGGGAGTTTGCCTTAATGAGAGATGGAACATTTGTCGAAACAGTGCTAGTTCAGTTTTAAGAAAAGTACAACGTTTATGTGAAAGAGGAAATAAAATAGAAAAGGAGGGGTACATTACTTTAATAGTGAGATATAAGTGTGTGTTTTCGAAAGCAGGGAAAGTGTAAGCTCAGTTTGAAAGAGCTTTATATGAGAGGAGTTAAAAAATGAAGGTCATTGTTATGCTAAAAGAAATTAGTTGTAAAAGGTTGATGTGAAAAAATTAATCTTTCATCATAGAGCAACTCTGGCCCCAATACCCCTCATAGTATTCCAAGACCTAAAATATTAAACATTTCCCTCACCTTTGTTTTTCACAACACAATATAAATATATATGGTAGTTGAAAAACACTGTTCAAACTATGCATAACTAACCTGTTAGGTTGACGAAGTTCAACAAAATAAGACTAGATAGGCCAGGCTCTCTTATTGGAGGCAGATGCATGTTCCTTACTATTCCTTGGACTACATCCATTATATACAACATTGGCCCTAGTTGGACACTGATAAATGGTATACTAGCTAAAATATTAAACTGACCATTGTTTCTGTTTGTTATCCCTACTGGTGTTTTAACAAATCTAACATAAACTCCTTCTGGTCTATTTCATGAAAATTCAACACCGGCTTTCTTAGACCTTGTAGAAATGACCTCACTGCCTGTAAGTAAACTTGGATTTAATTCAACTTATATTGCAAGCAGCTAGACAAATATGCATGCAAATGGGAAGAAATAGCCAGGGAATTGTTATGGCTACGCTTGTATAGGCCCTAGGGCCGATAGCCTAGTACCAACCTATGAACCTATGAATAGTCATACACTTCTTGACAAATGTCCAGCCAAACTACATTCCATACTAGCTGACTCTTTAATATCAGTGATTAGGGAGGGTGGTCTAATAGCTAAGGTCATTGCCTTGCAAGCACAAGGTGCAGAGTTTAAGTCTCACAAGGGATAATTGGCTAGGCTTAAAATGGCTCACAAGGGCAGTTAGCTTAGTACTAATCTATAAACCTATAATTATGCCATGTACATTCAATACTCACTAAAAAGGTAAAGCCTCATTAAATATCATCTATGTCATTGCTCTATGTGTAGCTTACAAAACAATACTAATACTAGTACTATATCATCAGTTTGTTAACAAGTTACCAAATAAGATGTATTAATGATTCTACATTTTTTCTAACCAATACCTTATGTGGAATTCAAAATCAGTTAATACTATGCAGAAGCTATTCAGCTTCATAAACCCTCACACCTTCCACTAATATTGTTAGTAATAAAATGATTAGTTTTTGACAATGATAGTCAAGATAGTCATGGTAGTTCATTTTCTTTTGGGAGAATAAGTTTGTTTACAATAGGCCAGTAAGACATATCTATATTAGGTGTTACAAGTGGAAGAAGACTATGTTACAAAACACTCAAGGAGGCATCAAGATGATATACTGTAAGTGCACTCAGCTATAAGCAGGAACTTAAAACAATATATGCTCGAATTAAAACAGGCCCCAGGATTCATGAAGCTTGCACCAGGTGCAGGAGTAGTGTCGGCGTTCTAACACCAAAGATGGCCGCCGAATGATTCAGACCCACGTGCACTACCTGCATACGCTACGCCCACACAACTCCTAAGCCTTTTATGCTAATTACCCCATGTTCAGCAGTGTTGCATGCAAATGAAGGAATGTAGTGATTCAGGTAGTGGTGCAGGCGTAGTGTAAGCATGCAGAAATGTAAACCCTAGAAAACGGTTTACATTTTTGCAAACATGGTATGATCGGCGTGCACTGCAGCTGAAACAGGAAGGATACAGGAAAGAAATAAGGAAATGCTGCAGCAGTAAAATTGGAGTACAAATGACTAATTAACACCTAGGACCCTACAGTGGGCCATTGACAACAGCTAACGAGGCTGCAAACAGCTACCTGCAAAACGGGGAAGGGGAGGGGGCTGTACTGCAAAGAAAACAGCATTGTCAAAGCAGAACAAAGGCGATATGCAGTATATCAGCTACAAGGCATATTTCGCCATGACTGGGTAGGAAAAGTACAAAACAAGAAAGACAGCAGGTGGATGCATGCCTGATAATGGGAGGGGATCCAGGTCTAAAAGTGAATTATAGGGCAACAGATTAATCAAGGCAGGCAAGTAGGTCTCCACAGTAAAGCCCCCACACTCGCAGTACTCATTGCAAAACCCATAATTAAGACACGCAGCAGCTGGAATAGCTCATGCACACCCACTTACATCAGCACCATCCATAGCACAATACTATTAAGTGTGAAAGCACCTCACACACATTTGTGTATTCCCATACACTCTGCACCACTGGTATATACAGAAGAGGAACTGTTATTATGTACATGTTAGGGGTGGCCATAGCTTTGATCCAGCAGCATGTGTTGAAGACTGAAAATGGTGTGGAGGATGATGCACATGACCACCGCAGGCACCAGAGGAGGAGGAGAGTGTTCAGACCCAGGGTAACCTACCAGGGGCTACATGATCTAGAGATAGTAGAGCATTACAGGGTGTACAGGGACACCATACAGCTACTAGTGGAGCTGTGCCAGCCACACCTCAGAGCCAGAACAAACAGAGGGGAACTCATCCCAGTGGATACAAAGGCATGTGTAAGCCTGAGAATACTAGCTACAGGTACCTTTCAAAGACCAACTGGGGATATCATGGGGATCTCACAGGCATCAGCATCGAGGGTACTACACCAGTTCCTGGATGCCATGTTACCACATAACAATGAGCACATATACTTCCCCCGAATGCAGGAGGAGTTGGCCAGCAATATGCGTCCCTTCCACCATATGGCAGAATACCCGAATGCAATAGACTGCACGCACATACACATCAAGTCACCACCCGGTGAGCAGGGTAGGCGCTACATAAACCGCAAGTGATACCCCTCCATCAACTGCCAGATTGTGTGCAATGCCCAGAGCATTATCATGGATGTGTGTGCTGGCAGGCCTGGAAGCTATCACGACTCCCACATCTGGCATGCCTCACAGCTGTATCGGTTATTTGCCGTGGGGACATCCCAAATGGCCACCTGGTGGGGGATGCTGGCTATGCACTCGAACCGTGGATGATGACTCCAATCATAAATGCACACACCCATGCAGGAACACCATAATGAGGCACACGCACAAACCAGAATCATCATAGAGCATGTGTTTGGGATGCTGAAATCATGGTTCCTTTGCTTGTACATATCTGGTGGAGCCAAGCAGTACTCTCCAGGCACATATGCCCACATTTTCATAGTGTGTGCCATGCTACACAGTATGGTCCTATGGAAACAGCTGCAGCAGGGACAGAATGGTGAAGGCCCTCACAGCCCACAACCATTGCCAAGGGCCCCACAGGAACAGAAGTACTCAGACCATGAACGCCCTGAGCCAGCCCCAGTAGGCAGACAGAGGCATGCCCAGTATGCCCATGCCTTGGCAAAGAGGGAACATATAGCACACACACTGACAGTGTAGGCACCTAGGGACTGACACTTTCTAAACCTGCACACACAGTAACAATGGATGGCACACACACACAACACTACCTGTAAATTGTCATGTATAGGCAGTTTATTGTGTGCATCCAACATAGGCAGCCCTCAACTATTGCACAAACAGCCATTGGCACAAGGTAAGTTAACACCTGAACAGTAAATTAAGCTATCAGCATATACAGATACTGTATGTATAGATTCATTGGTAGGTACTTGGCAAACTGCCAGAGGCCATTCAAAAGGCCAGCCAAAATGTGTCAGCTTTTGCCACCCCATTCATTCATTAATCATCCCTCTGTGGAGCAGCGCCAATGGCGGGATCCCTGGGGTGCATCTACTGTTCCCCATCCACCCTTCAAGGTTTCTCTTGCAGAGTGTTAGTGAGGGACTCTGTATAATGCAGTTAGGGATATTGTTCCAAAGTATGGGGAGTGTCTGTGACAGGAAGCTGTCCCTCCAGCATCTTCTGGTTATTGTTTTGGCAAGGTCAGCTCACTACAGTGTGTAGCTTACTGTGACATGGATTCCCCATAGGTGGAGCATATCCATCAAGACTGAGTTTGGCATGGCTGTGTTGGCCAGCAGAGATCATCTTTGGGTAAACAAGATGCCACTGACTAAAGCAGGAGTTTATTCAGTCCGGCTGCATAGGCCATACATTGGAGGCCAGTATTCCCCTTGGTGAGGTACATTTGTGGATCCCCCCCAGCTGTTGGACATGTCCTCTGAGGTACATCCCACATGGGTTATTATACCCTATGATGGGACTGATGAGTGATGAGTAAAGGGGCACTATAACCCAGTATGTCTAGATGGGAATCCTTTAGTAATCAGATGGCCTACATAGAAGGATGCCCTAACTACTATGGTGATATTTTTGTCAAAGGGGAGATCACTATCTACCTTAGTCCGCAGATACCCCATTACCTCATCTGTATTAAAGTGGCTGCCATTCATGTGTTAATATGTGGGTGCTGATTCCACAATGGAATGACCATGCAGTTAGTGGTACTTGGCTGGAGGCCATGTCATTGGCACCCTGTGATGTTCTCTGTGAGGCCCCTTGAGGGATGTCCGTGTCAGCTGGACTATAAGTCATGGCTCCCAGTTTGCAGTCATTGCCAAACATGGTCTGCTGTAGTCCACCTATGTTTGCCTGTACATCTGAGATGTATCTGCCAAACAGTAGGGCTCCCAGGACTGAGTCCTGTGGGACACCGGTCTTGACTGTACAAGAGTTTGACCTGGAGACCGCTAGTCGTACCATGTGGGTTCTGTGTGTAAGCCTGTTGGCAACCCAACCTGTGATGTATTGGTGAATGTACAGGTTGGTGTGTTTATCAATAATACCTGAGTGGGGAATGGTGTCAAAAGCCTTGGTGAGGTCCAGGTAGTATGTGTGAACCACCTCCCCCATCATCTAATGTCTTGGTAACTGTATGTAAGATGTCAAACAGGTCCAGTAGGCATGAACTGCACTCAACCAAGCTGACCTGGGTTGGGTCACGTGTTCGAAGGTTACCAATGTTATTGTTAATGAGTGCCATGAGGATGCGAACCATACCATTGCAGACCAGGCTAGTCAGGCTTATGGGGTGGTAGTTACCATAGTCAGTTTTGATTTCACCTTGATGGAGTGGAATAACCGTTGCCACGCGCCATTGTATGGGCATGTAGCCTGTGGAGAGGCTGAGATAGGAATGCTTAATTAGGTGGGGGGCAGGTTGTCTTGTAGAGTTTGCAAGATGCAGTCTGGGTCAACATCTGCCTCCATTAATGCTGTGTTCTGCTGTTAGAGAGGGTAATTTCCACCTGTGTGTCTCTGATGGTTGGGATATTGTACCTTTCGGGTAGTGTTGTGGGCTCTTTAGGGGGTGAAGTATGCACTGAATGTATCTGCAAGGATGTTGGCGATATCAGTAGGGTCAGCATATTTTATGTTATATTTCACCAGCACAGTGCAAATATGTGTGTCACCACGTAGATCCTTGACATAGCTAAAGAAGGCTTTGTGGTTATCTTTCGAATCCTTGCTATTCTCCTGCTGATGTTAGCCTTGGATGATGTCATGAGGGACCTACGTATCATACTAATAGTGGCCATGGATGTCTGCCCTTAATGGGATTTGCTGTGTGTCTGAAACACTGTCCTACTTCTGTAGTATAGCCTGTTTATTGCAGATATATATATATATATATATATATATATATATATATATATATATATATATATACACACACATACATACATACATGTCTATAGACAGCATCTGAAGTGGTAATATCTGAGTATAACATGGACCATAGCAATCACACATTCTGCCCCCCCCCCCAAACAATATGAACATAATATATGAAAAGTATATGCCAATACACTATTACAAATATGTTCTATGGACACAGTCACCAACACAACTGCAATGACTGCAAATATCCATGACAGAATTACATCGACAGCTTTCATTTTGCAAATCTTTATTACATTCTGATGTATTGCCAAAAGGATTCAAGGACTAACAGTACTTGCATGCTATACAGGATGCGTTTAATAGTGCTTTAATGAATCAGCCTGCAATTACCATAGTATTAGTCCACTAAGGGATAGGTGTTCACATAGGGAAAGAACACCCACACACATATAGATGTTGTATAAAATGGGTTCCTACACACCTGCATGTGCTATGTACACCCACCAACATCTACCCACAACCGAAATAATTACATCAATACCAATTATGCAACTATTGTACAGCATCTGCTGAAACTTTAACATACATGGACACAGACACACTAACATGGCCCTATGTGAAATAGTTGCCATTATACAATTGAACAGCTGCTGATGTAACAGGGTTTGTATGAACTAATCCCGTTTCAGAGGGTTGAAAGGTTTGTACACCAGGAAGTTTTACCGAGTACTGATTATTAGCACAATATGATACACAGTAACACCAAACTAAATATGTCTGGTAAGCACACTGTAAACCCCCTAACATTATATGCATAGCTATGCAGCCTTGAGCTGGTCAAGCAACCTGGCCAGAGTGAAACATATGCAGAAGTATTAGGTACAGACAAACTCTGCATAAGTAGCAATGTTCAGAAATATAACAGCAGTACTCACATTTAGACCAACTCCTCTAGGCATTACACACAATATATTACTGTTCATCTCCATACAGCTGTTGCAATACATTCCAAACCAAACTTCCACACTGTCTTCCTCACAAGTAAGGCAAAGGGACAACGCCCAAGTGGAGTACTCAGATATACTCCAGTGTAGCCATGGTATTGGCTAAGGCAGTAGCAGCCCAGCTGATGTGCGTGTAATTAGCTACTTAGGAACACGAACTGGTCATCGGGATAGCACTTGTCACTGATCTGTAACTATAAAAAAATTGCCTTATCACACATTCAATCCATTTGTATTTATCTGTAGGACAACACAAAACACTGAAAGACAAACTAAAAATGAGTATTACATTAGTTAAAAACACCTCCGATTACTAAGACGGTAGTGTAATCAATGCATATAGTGGAAATAGCTATCTTGTAGCGATGTATTGTTGAGCAGTAGTAATGATTGTAGCATTCTATGTGTGTACTGCTGTAGGTCACATGGCACACTCCACATACACCACAAGGGATGATATGGGCTTGGAACCTACCAATTTGCTTCCAGCCACTGTCATTGTCAGGAATGGTCCAACAAGTATGTGTTATAACAGGGGAGAGTATATCTCGATATATTGTAACAGTCAACATATGTATGGGTGTATAAGTAAGATGAATATGTTAAAGGTGGGCTTACCATGCAAATATGGTGTACATTGTGGGATATTGTGCCAATAACTGTGTAATGTACAGTATTCTAGACAGATCTGTATTCTATTCTACATAGCAGTTCTGTTATGTTATGCAAACAGTAGTCATGTCTATTGGCGATTACAATACTCAATGACAGGATACATAGCATTAGTATTCATCTGACAGGTTAGCAGCATGATAGCAAAGATAACTGGAAGAGCCAAGTAACTATCCATGCACATAACACATGAAATATCCACCTCTCTACTATCATTTGCAAGCAATAACAGCTGTGCATGTGTACATGTTATGCAAATGTGTAGTGACCCTTGTTACAGGGCTGGGCCAAATGGCTATGTGCACACCTAAATTGAGAGTACTGACACAATGGTAGCCTCGGTGGTGCAGTGGTTAGCATTGTCACCTCACAGCAAGAGGTTCTCTGGTTCGATCTTTGGCTGGGGTTCCTTCTGTGCGGAGTCTGCATGTCCTCCCTGTGGTCACGTGGGTTTCCTCCGGGTGCTCCGGTTTCTTCCCATATCCCAAAGACATGCTGCAGGTGGATTGGAGACTCTAAATTGGCCTTAGGTGTGAGTGCGTGTATGTGTGTGCCTTCTGTGGAAGGTTGGGTGCTGGGCTGGCAACTCAACACTGTAAAACTCCACTGCCAATCATGAGCAGACAGGTGATCTACTGTGGCGACCCCTAACCGGGAAAAGCCGAAAGAAGAAGATTGAGAGTACAGACACACTGGTTGAACTACCAGGTTTGTGTAGCCCAACCTCTCATTGCCAACCTAACAGCCGCATGCACATACTGTATGTAAGGTAGTGCACAGCACTGGTAATGAAACAGGTTGAATATCATCTTTAACTCCAGTGTAACATTTGCAGTAGGACAGCTGCCCATTTGTAGTAGCCGCATCATAGGTGATGGCTCACACTATCTGATTATATCCTGATCATGTTGATAGTGGCATCGGAGCCTATTGATACATGACTCTGTTTGGAGAGTGGGTGTCTGTGCCCAACAGAGCTCATGGTCCTGGTGGATATGTGAGTATATACCCAGAGAAGGAAACAGACCTATTGACACTTCCATCATCTGTAATCACCTAACAGGATGTGATGTGCTCCTCAGAGGAGGATTGCTGCTAAAGGTAGCTACAATGTTTTTGTAATAGCCAGTGTTGTCACGTCCATAACACAAATATTTACATGTGAGCATCACTGTCTAAAACATCTTCATAGGCAATACGTAAACTAAATACAGTATTTGTAGTACTGACTGCTCATACAGGCATGTCCACTAGTCAGCTACTAGTGTTTCCTAATGTCAGCTTTGTGTATGTGGCCATTCTGGGGGAATATAATCTCTATGCCATGTACACTGCCAGACCCACCTAACATCACACCCCACACATTGTTTGGGATGCTGCTTCATGGGTACGCTGGAAGGCAGCCCAGTCTACAGCCATGACTGGACTGGACAGTCATGAGGTGTAGGTTAACACATGCAGCTCATCAACACAACCAGCACATACCCTTACCAGAACACAGTAAGGACACCCACACATACCGGAAATCACACAAATTCACAGATGCATCTAAGTATCTGGCCAAACAAGTGACCCCCCCCCCCCCCAAGCAGAAAGAGACAGACACCAAAATACACAAACTGTATGACATAGTTTGCATAATTGTGCCACACCTCTGAACACATGACTGGAAACATGCCCAATAGTACTCATTTGTGAATGCAAATTCTAGCACTAGGTTACACATTGACCTTTACAAGGGTATACATACTGTCAGCTGCCTGTCTGCCATGATTAGCCACATACTCATACACTCAGACCACCTTTTGAACTATACACATGGCTCTGGCATATTCCATGTTATTGTGCAGGACCTGTGATGCAGTAGCCTGGACTGCATGGAAACTCATGTAGGAACTGTCAGGTCTTGTAGCCCATGCAGGTATGTCCCAAGGCCTGGGTAGCATTCTGCCATTGGCCAGAATGATACTGGAGTACAGGGACAAAAGGATTGTATTCCACAATTGTCTAGTGTAGTGGTGCATGTCACAGGGTATCCAGTATCTGTCGTCCTGGGATAACATGGTTGACAGACCATGATGCTTTGCCATTCAGGGCCTGCACCTGTCACACCTGGGAATCTGGATACTGCCTAGGACTCATGCTTCCCCTATAGTGCCTTCATCATGCATGGTTCAAATGAGGGTCCATTGCTGTTAGAGGGACAGCCAAGCAATAAACTGCGGGTCTCGCTACACAATGATACATGTCCAAAACACTATACGGACACACATATGTCAATCCCTAACATGGAGAACATATCTGTGCAGTGGCTGAGACATGTTTCAATGCTCTGGAGAGCACACCTGCATGACCATGTTATAACACATACCTCACCTCTTGCCCATATCCTTTATTGGAACACACAGGCCTCAAGTGTGTCCATATTCCTGAAGGATATATACATCCCCATGCTAATTGCACTTGCATAACATCAGATGCATTATGCTGCGCAACTACGTTTGTGCCAAAGTGGAATTCAAAATGCACCTTGAGACAGATCACCCACCAGGCTGCGGACTTCCCATCTGTCATAAAGTGCTGTAATGGGGAAGATTAGGTCTGAGACAGAACCATAATAATGGCTACTCTCAACTATTCCATTATGAACTGGGAAGACTCCTCAAGTACCAACACCTGCACTCAATGCATGTTGGATTCCATCGACCCCACTGACCTGGATCCCAGTAGTCACACAAACAGGGCTAACAGTATGCTACACATAGTTAGTCTCCATTGCCAATGTTATGTTTCCTAAGAGCAGAGTGGTGAGTGCCATGGCACCCATGCAGATGGACAATGCATGTGCAAATGCTGAATCCTCCACAAATAAACCTTAAGCAGTCACATATGTGTAGTGATTGTGCCATTGAAACAGAACCAGGAGTCAACCCAACACAAACCAGTAGGCAGACTGGTGTTACCATGCTTTAAACTGTACCACAGAAGGTAGTAACTGTTGCAAGAGTGAACACACATGAGTGTAGGTGATCCCTGGTCAGCCTCAGTAAGATGCAGATACACCATATAAAACCAGGCAAAGCTACTGTGAAACTAATCAGCCACATATTATGAGGCCAAGCACAGAGCATTCTATAGCTGTGTCATTAATCGTAATGGCAACCACAAGACCTGCCGTGCTGCAGAGCACTATGGCATGGGAGGTGCTGCACCTACAGAAATAGCACCCGTTCATCCAGATAGGGTCTCGGAGAACCTAAACCCACTCCCACCTCCCCCCACCCCAACAGGTAAACTTAGTAATATATCCATGTACACTACAGGGCCCCTGTACTAAGGACTAGTGCCTGTACAAGCTGCACTCTCTAAAGCCATACATAAAGCTTTCATTGGACCTGTCAACATCCCAGGGCATATCCTACACAAATGTAAGAACATTCAGCTATCCACATACACATCATGTTCAATCATAACTCCATGTCAGGCTGTGTCCACACCGAATGATCCACAGCAACAGTTATCACACCCCACAAAGGGGGGTGACACCATTGATAATGGGACATAGTGCACAACTACCCTGCTGAGTCTGGTCTGTACTGCCATGAACCATGGTTAACATAATTGATGTACTCGATACAGATGTAGATGACAGTAGGGTTGATTCATACTGCATATCATGACCTTGCCAGGTCGTAGGACACCATCACCCATATTGTGTTCCAGTTACACTCAGTAAACTAGGTGTATATTCCTATGTCACAGGAGTGGTTGGTAACTGGACTACTGGCAGAACCCACACTACAAAAGGTGTCTGACGAATACACGTACATCAAACCAGTGCCAGCCACAGTAATACAGGGGTCATTCCTGGTACTCCACCTCTTTGTTATCTATACCACATAGACTAACACAGAAGGCATCAGCCTATTGATGTTTGCAAATGACTATAAACTAGGAGCAATAGTTGACTCATTGTGTGCTGCATTCAACATATAGAAGGGCCTTAGTGTGTCAGATGTGTGGTGTGTAATGTATGGCCACAATCTGACAGCTACGTATTGCATTGTCATCCCCTATGTTACAAACTCTGTACCCATTAACTACCACCTGGGCAGTGGTCAACATAATGGCAACTGTGTGCATGTGATGCAGCTGGACAGTATTTTCCTTTGATAGTTACATCACCACAAAAGACAGGTAGTCGTATTTGGCACCCCTAATCATGACAGGGTGCCATCAAGGAATATAGAGATAACTGCTCAGTCATACTCTACACCCATGTGACCCATAATAGATCACATATTTCCTTTAAGGGTTATTGCCCATGTGTAGATGGCCTACATTGCCCTTCACAATCCCTAGCTGCACTATGTTGCATGCAGCCTACCCTGAATAAAGCCATGTCCAACCCAGAGGTGTTGGACATGCTACACTTAACACATCCTGATCCCAAATAAACACATACATCATGGGCTTCCACCTTTCTAGTACAAGGATCACAACATGCCTGACAGATCCCTGCCCCATACACTTAACATACTCTTGCCATACTATGCATCCCTGTCCAGCGAAGCTGCACAGTGCCCCTCTCTGTGACATGGTGTGATGACCACATGTCAAATATATCAGTAACCATGTGTATCTGTTTTGTGGCACTGCTTGAACTGGCCACTGAAACTTACCTGTCTGTTGCCTACAGCTAGGTAACCTGTCTGCCTAGGCTCATAAATGGTCCAGGGCATATAGCCTACTAGATCACTATGACCATACATTCTATAGCTGATATCCAACCCTGCAAACACCATCAGGCTAACTACTGTCCCATGTGTTACACATGTGCAACACAGGCAATACATGGCAGGATGCTACACAGCTGTACAGTTCCATGTAGATGTATATGGCAAAACACATACATGCTTGCAAGTTTGCAGGGCCATAGGTCATGTCTGTAATGGCTATGTACGACTATATATGTGGCATATACACAGCATTAAGGTCAATTGCATTAATGTGAACACATCCAGGCATGTGCTGATAGGTAAAGACACCACTAAAGGCAAATAGACATGCCCACGTCAAGACAACATCCATATGGTGTATAAGCAATGTCTTCACATGACACCCACATATATGGTGATAATATCACATCACCAGTAAGTGTCAAATGTGTGTGACTTATACATGTCAGTGGTGTTAGTGTCATGTAGATTTACAAAGACGTATTTGTAATCTTAATAAATGTGATACACATGTATGTTCAGCTGTACTGCTGTACTTCTCTGTGAGTTAAAGTGGCCTGTCTCCATCGTTATGTCTTCCAGGTATGCCACATAGCAGACTTCCACCATACAGCTGCTTAGAGGATGAGGTCCTCATCCCATACCTCCTCGACAACTACACAACACTCTTCAGCCATGTGCCACAGGATGCACAGCAGCGGGATGCCCTCTGGGAGGAACTCTGCAGGAGGGTAAATGATGTTGGCAGTCACAATCACACCTATCAGCAGGTGTGCCGACACTGCACTGACCTGATAAGATGGGAGAAACAGCGTGCTAATGCAATCAGCAGGGAACAAGGCGCAACAGGTTGGGGGCAACTCACCCAGCCCACACTCACACATACCGAGGAGCTACTGGCCAACCTGGGGACACCTGCAGACCTCCATCCACAAGCTTTAGCTGGTATTGTGGAGGTGGGTATCTCTCAACCACCGAACCTGGAGTTGCCTGGTTAGATACTTCTGCACATAAAACACAACTATATATCACATAGTTACATGTGTTACTGTACAATATGTTATGTAACATTATATGCAAGGCATGTATGCACACATGCCACATACTATAGTCTACTACTCTATGTATGCACATATGTGCATTCTCCATAGTATAGTGTAGTGCACTGGCTTATGTGCTAACATGGACATTGCACCCTGTAGCTATCACACAGGTGTGGATAATGATCTTACTGCTGTGACACTGCTGTTTAAGTACCTCTGGCATTTTGCAGCAACAGCAGCCTGTGTCAGGTGAGATTGTTATTATTTACCAGGCTTGATAATGCATGGAACATATTAATTGCATGCTATCTGCCATAACACACATACACATAATGTATGGTGGTCCTGTTAATGGACACTGGTCAGACCTGCAATGCATCACACTGTTTACCTATGTGAAACAATTGAAGACTATATGAAACACCTACACTAAACCTTCCAAACTGTCATTGCCAGATGTGCGGACAACAGTGAATACAATGGTGGAGGTATGTTCCACTGTAGAGACAGGTACTACATATCAGCATTGCACATTTTGGGAATACGAACAGTACTGTACAGAGAGCATATGTGTGTACACACACTAAATGTGTTGGAGCTGGAGTATGCCCGGCCCACAGGATATGCCCTTGTGGAGTATACCCTTGCTATGAATGTCATACAATGTCATGTGCTATCAGACATGTCCATGACATGTAGTGGGATGACTGCAACTCTGCTCAACTATCCTGCAAAACATGTCTCACATCCCATACATACCACCCTTTGTCTGCATAACCCTGTCCTCAGTGGGGCATATGACATCTATGGGTGTATGTCATATGGGATAACACTGACATGTGAAATAAGATGGCCATCACAATCATTGGACTGAACATGTGTACACATGGCAATGGAGGATGGCCAGAGACATGAAGCAACACACACACAGTAGAGGTGATGTACAGGTGTGTACACACTGTTGTACATTAGCTTGACACAATACAACTATGGCCTTTGTGTAATGGTGATATTGCAGATGTGAAACACTAAACATTATACAGGCCTGTGCATAGCTTGTGTAGGCATAACACAAACCACCATATAACATGTCTTGAACATCTGGAGTGTGTCACAACATGGAAGAATTCACCTATACAGTATCCAAATACATACATGTATTGCACAACACATCAAGCCACAGATACAGTACATTCACCTTGCTGGTGTCAAACATCACTGTTGTGCCTGCTCCTTATGTGTGTGAGGTACACAGATGGCATGTGGAACATAGCGTACTTGTAAGTTAGCCATGTGTGGGCATAGTTGCCAGGTATCAGTAATATGGTTGCAGATGTGCAGGGGTATCATCCGTATACCCTTCTGTGACCTGTGTCACACATTCCACATTAAGGTTTATTGTGTATGCACCTTGGTGACGTAGGTCACATTCCACATTAGATATGTATTGTATATGAACATAGTCATGGCTATGAACTGTGTCAGTAGCTCACACTGTATAGCAATTGTGAAGCCACATGATGCCCTGCAATGGCTATGCACATCAACTCAGTGTGCAGTATGTTCCTGCATATTTGTAGGGTGGATAGACAACATTGCATCAGCTGAAGGCCCATGTTAGTATAACACATCCCTGCATTGGGACACCATTACCGTACTGTAGATTGGAAAGGACACCATTGTGTTACACATGTATGCATGTCATTGAACACGTCAGCAGAAGACATGTCATAAAACATGTGATTGGCAAGGTCATATACCACACAGCAGGCTGGTGTACTGTAAACCTGTGCTGGTCTGTGGCACCATTGCAAAGTAGGGACAGCCATGTCAAACGTGTGTAAAGGCACATGCACAATGTCTACACTTAGCTCAGGGATAGGCAGAGTAATGTTGAACAGACATACACTGCTTTGGGGGAGATATGCAAGCCAGGGCTTAGGCAAACATAGTATGCAGTCGACATACCCTACAGCTTATGTCCTCACACATAGGGGTGGTGGCCAACAAAAAGCATCAGTTGCATGTGTACAAAGATCAGTGATGGTCTGTTAACATATGGTGTATGCTGCACATACCATGGCAGTGCAGTGCAATTGTGCAAAGTGCATGCATTGTTTTGCAAGTATGGGGCATAGGCTACTAACACAAATGGTGCAATACAGGTATGTATGCTAACCACCACTATAATTATGTAAGGTGCATGCCATCTGCTATAACACATGCATGCTGTTGTGTGCAACTCAAGGATGTATGATAACTACCACTATAATTGTCTAAGCTGAATGCCATCTGCCATATCACCTGCATGCAGAGTGTGTGTCTGTGTGTGTCTGTGTGTGTCTGTGTGTGTCAGTGTGTGTGTGTCAGTGTGTGTGTCAGTGTGTGTGTCTGTGTGTGTCTCTGTCTGTCTGCCTCTGTGCGTCTCTGTCTATCTGCCTCTGCGTGTCTCTGTGTGTCTCTGTGTGTCTGTGTGTGTCTGTCTGTGTGTGTCTCTGTCTGTCTCTGTGTGTGTCTGTGTTTGTCTGTGTGTGTATGTGTCTGTCTGTGTGTCTGTATCTGTCTGCGTGTCTGTGTCTGTCTGTCTGTGTCTGTGTCTGTCTGTGTGTCTCTGTCTGTCTGTGTGTGTCTCTGTCTGTCTATCTGTGTCTCTGTCTGTCTGTCTGTGTGTATCTTTGTCTGTCTGTCTGTGTGTGTCTGGTATAACTTGTAATGTACAGTTCTTGTCTTCCCCTCACAGGTATTGATGTAGGTGCAGTGCCTTTCTGCGGTCCACCTGATGCTAGTGTCCCCACAGACTCTAGCAGTGATTATGATAGTATGATTGAGGCACAGGCAGGGTTGTTAGGGGCTGAATCTGTGCCATTGGCTGCCATTCTACCTGTCTCCCCCTCATCCTCGCACATAGTTCCCCTGCCTGCACATACCCCATCACCACCGGCTATAGAGGAAGGACAGTTGGCAGGTGGTAGCATGTACAGGGAAGTGTGGTGACAATGGAAGGTGTGCCTGCACACCATGATCCCAGTCAACAGACTAGTGATGTCCCACACAGGCATGTGCCCAGCGCTGCTAATAGGAGGAACACTGGCCAACATGCCCCTGCGAGATCAAGCACATCAGCTGGAGTCACCAGACACATGTTTCGGGCTGTAATGGAGGCACAGGCATGTGCTGAATGGCACAACAGAGAAGGTCTGAGGCTTCAGAGGGCTGCTGTCCATTCATTAACTGACAACATCCAGGCACTTGCAAATGCTCACCATCATCATGCAGATGTTTTGGATAGACGATTAGGTGACATTGTGGGAGTCCTTGACCGTGGCATGTCAATCCTTGAGCGTGGATTGTCTGTGCGGGAACATCTGGTGGGAGTGAGGCATCGGGCACGTGGAAGTAGGTCAGCTACGTCACCTGTTGAAGGTCTATGTGAGCATGCTACTGCACATGCTTTCTCCCATAGCGGCGGTAGAAGCAGCAGTGCAGCTGGTGCTGTGAAGTCCACACCAGGACACAGCAGGCCATGTGCACATGGTCCTGGATGGTCCTAACAGAGAAGCGATTCTTGTGGTCATGTGTCATCAGATGGTACCCAATCTGGACCTCTGCCTGGTAGTTCTCGTGCAACCCCTGGCAGGCGCAGGTCACTTGGCCGTGGTAAGACACCGTGAATTGTGAAACCTGCCTTGTACAGTCTGCAGCTGTGAATATTACCCCTGTGTAGGTCAGCCACATGCCAGTCTTGTGTGCATGCATACACACACGCTGGAAACAAATGTAGGGCACCTCAACACACACATGCATAACATCCACACATGCCCAATGATATCACAGACCCTAACACACACGCATGATGTCATCCAATGGCACCGCCTAGGCCTCTGGCAAACATTATCACCCTGTGCATATGATGATGCCTGTGCTGTATCCCTGTCATCCACACCATCGGTGCAGGGACATGTTCATATGGTCTGATGCACAGGGTGAACATACTAAGTAGACAATTGTAGATTAATATTGTTGAGTAGTGTTGACAGGCAGCAGACATACCATGTATTGCAGTTTTAGAATGCATTTTGTAAGTTTGACAGTATGTATCCTTGGTAACAACGCTAACAGCATGTTGATCTTGACATTCTGCCTTCCTATTTCAGGTGCAGTTGCATGTGCCGGGGGATGTTGGCATTTGCAGGAGTCCCATATGTACATGTTGACTACCCACAGGTCAGTATGACAATACCTGATGCACTTTGTAGCTTCCACATAACAGTTATATTCTCCCATGTTTCAATTATGTTTACTGTTCTAATGATCCAAGAGCATGATAGCTGTGTAGTAAGCTACTGTGTTCAGAGCCATCACATCCATAGTGAGTGACATCACAGGTATAGTTACCTGGAGCACGGAGTGGGTAAAAGAGAGGTATGCTGGATATCAAGGGTAAATACCATTGGAGATAGTGGCTTCTCATTGGGAAGCAGTAATATCCACTGCCATGACAGCATGCAAACACAGACACACCCACACACTCAGAGATTCACAGACACAGTAACACACACTCTGACACACACACACACACACACACACACACACACACACACACACACACACACACACACAGTTGCCAGTGTTCACATGAGAACACCTGCCTATGTGCATATCATCATTATAGTACTACGCAATTACAAAACATGCCACAGAGATTACACATGTACAGGTAGTTGGAATGGCCTAGGATCGAGGACATCGATATGGATACTACAGTGCAGTGAGTGTATGTGGGGAGGGGGGTCCATCAGTAAGCTATGTAACAACAGGTCATACCCCAGGGAGTACATGTTAATAGGCGGTTAATATGCCCGTCTACGATTGATGATATCAACAGGGAAGCTAGATTGCTTTGAGTGGATGGGGGGAGGGGGCATTAACATTTCACTATGGTAAAATACAGCCTCACTCCAGGAACCGGGCAGCCATACACACGGACAGCCACCACACACACACACACACACACACACACACACACACACACACACACACACACACACACACACACACACACACACACACACACACACACACACACACACACACACACACACACTGGCATTCACAAAGATATACACCTATGTCACGCACATACAGACACTTTACATGTGTGTAGTTTAACCACCTGCCTATGCCTTTCTTTCTACACTTCACTCAGTACTGTTGTCAACAACAGTGTTCAGGAGAGTGATAACATGTGGGATGTATTCCCAACCAAAAGTGACATATATGGACACACACCCACACGTGCCAGTACTATGAATCAAGCACCTAACTATCTCATGATAGGTACTACAGAAGTACAGCACTATTGTATCTGGTACAATGCTTATTGACTCTTTCCTTTGACAAGTGTGCTGATATATGCACAATATATGCACAGGGGATGTATTACTGTTAAAGGAGTCATGAGGTTTGCCTTCATTGTCACCCTTACAGCATTCTACATTGTCTGTCTTCCACTTCAATTAAAAAACCTGATCTTAGCAGGTGCACAGGTTATTGTAGGACTGGTTGAAATACATGAGTGAGCTGTCCTCAGTAATCATTCATCTGCAAAGAAGCCCCACCACTTACTAGTCATGTCCAAACATCTGTCCATACCTCATGTATGGCTTACTGTACTTAGAGCATATCACCATATACAGTTGGCAATGATGAGGCTGTATTGCAACAGCATGCTGTACTAAGACAACAGTCACCTTCAGACATCAGACACTGCACACACATGGAATCTACATAAACAGCAATACATGTACACATATGCGGTCTACATCAGTATGCGCGCTAGCAGGTCAAGAAGATACATTCCACACATTCCCCATGCCATGTCTGAAACATAGCCGAGCATTACACCATAATGGATGTTGTATTCATGTACTGGCTGGACACCACCACTTTCAACGAGTAGCCAAGTGAACATATATTACAACAGCACATATCAGCGTGACACACACAGCATTATTCCATGTCATGCTCCTACAAACTGTTACTTGACAGTGCCATGGTGAAGCCAGGGCACTGTAATGGTCAACAGTGAGCACATCATATTTGCCACACACACTTCATGTGTACTGGAAGAGTGCCAGCAATGTGCTCTGTTAGAGCTAGGCAGTACACTCATTCAAGCATGTTTGAGGTCTGTGACTTGTAAACATCTCACCCCAGCATGTAATGGCTATTGTGGTACTAAGGCTAATGTCCAGACAACACACAGCATGCATGGCTTGCAATTGTTGACATGAGGTATATGTAGGAGCTGTGGTCACACATGGCTGTACATGTCATGAACATATCACCTGTGACTACTCAGGAACATACAGAGCAGAGCTGTATTTCCCTGAGTCTGTCAATACAGAACTTGTGTAGGTCCTATTTTCCTGCTATTTGGGTATGTTTGTAGGCATTGCATTAGCTGGACATGTCTAAAGACATGCATGCCACATGGGGTGTTGTATGATATGAGAGGTGTCATGGGTGACCAGTAGAGAGGGGATATTACCTCTGTCAACATAGATATCGAACCTTATGTACTGTTAGCATGCTATCTGCCATGTGCATGTGTGTAATGACTGTAGCCACCTATATGTAGAAAGGTAAACGAAAGCTAGGGTAATGTAAGTTATGTTGTATGAGTGTAGGATGTATATATCCAGGGCAGGTACAGTTAGGTCATATCCAACCATGAGGGTGTTGTTTACTGGTGTACAGCAACAGTCGACCGAGTTAATGCTGACAACATCTGAGGGACCCTGGTATGTGTACAGCTGAGCTAGTTACAAACACTGGTATTATTGCATTGCATAACACATTATGCAGCTGTGTCTGTACATGGATACTTTGCACAGTTGATGTAGGCCTAGGTACAGTCCACCAATCGAGGGTTATCTGGTGGTCTACCATACTATGTCATACCACATATGGATGTGTGTTGGTAGTCTGGGAACAAGATGGTGGAGGTTTATAAGGATACAACCTAGAATGCAGCATGTGCCACTGTCACCTGTACCTGACTGATCTGTGATGCGTTATTTTGGAGTAGTGGTCTTTACATGTGAGTAGCCTTTATGAATATGTGTACACCACCACCTGGAATGGTCTATACCACTGTTATGGCCCACATGTCTGGATCTGAGCTATATGGTGATAGTGCAATTGTGCTCTAAAGAACCTTTAGCCAGGTGTTCCTCACTGCACAGATGTCAGCATTACCCATTGTAGGTTCTACATTGAGCAAATGGATTACTAAAGCCACACATCTAGCATGGGTTAGCATAAGCATCCAATGCAATTGTCATGTAGGTGTCAGGATGTAACTTCTGTGTGTAGGACATTTGCCTTAGAATGCGGCTATATGGGTAAATGTGACCTAAGTATTATCCACACACACGTGTAACATGGATGCATGTGCTCTGTATTGAATGCTCGTCATTTGGTCATGACAGCCCGGAATGACAGACAATGGACAACCTCATAATAACAGCAGGACATTGGCTCATTGTTTTTGTCTAACAGTTGCCACCCATACCATGATATCACTGCACGTGGCATTAATGTGCTTGGTAGCAAATGCCCCATGTAAGGTGACGGAAAGTGGCAGAACTTGTGAATATGACCAATGTGAGATATACTTAGGGTAGCAGTCCTGCTAATAATGACAACTACTAGCACAGCTGGGAGAGGTCATCTTGACACCTGATCCTTAGTACTATTACACAAGGAGGCTCACACATTATGCTTGCACATGCCACTGTTCCACGTATAATGCCACTGTCCACAACCTGCTATCAATGTATGCCTTTCAGGGAAGCAAGGTGTGTGACACATGCTGTAGGTAGCATCCGCCTGTGCGACCCAGGTAACCTATTGTCTGTCATGTCCACACATGCATGAATGTGTATACGTAACATATATATTTCAGTACTTCATGTACATGTATGCTTGTGTATCACACAGCACAGCCACAGATATATCATTTACAGGCCACATACAGGCATCTGGTAGTAAACCAGTATGATGTGCATATATACTGACAGGTAAGATGTACCTATCTGTAAAGTTGTGTGTTTACAATAGGAGTCCATTACAATGTGTTCCGTACATGTAAGTGTTTGAGCATGCACACTGTGGCCTTCAGTGGTTAGAATCGGAGTGCATCCCAAACAGCTCTGTGCTACTAAGTGTATGAGCATACACACTGTCACCTTGTGTAATTTGAGTCAGTGCATCTGACAAGCCCTTTGTTACTAAGTGTATGAGCATGCCCAGTATAACCTTGTGTAGTTATAGTCGTAGTGCATCCCAAATGGCCCTGTGTTACTAAGTGTATGAGCATGCCCACTGTAACCCTGTATAGTGATAGCAGTTGTCCATTCCGCAGATGGCCATACTCCAGTTCAGGTTCCTGTTGTGCTACAACTATACCTCTCAGGCCTACATGCGGATGATGTGTTTTGTTTGTGCATACAGGTTGTAATGGACACCTACTTTAAACACACAGGTCTACAGCTATGTAATTCATAACTGTCAGTCTCCCTGTTGTTGTTCTCAATTGTAGAAGGGCAGTCTGACTGCCTTGGAATGCGTAATCTCTGCGGTGCTTCTTGTAAATGCGTAGTACTGTAATAGTGATCTTTAGATAGGCAGGAGTTCTGATCCCACCACTGGCAACTGTGTGCGTGTGTTTGTGTGTGTGACAGGAAATGCCTGAGTGTGTGCGTCAGCAAATGGCTGAGTCTGTTTGTGTATGTCTCAGCAAATGCTTGAGTGTGTGTGTCAGCAAATGGCTGAGTGTGGTTGTGTGTGTGTATTTGTGTCTGCATCCTGTCATGGCAGTGGGTTTTGCTGCATTCCAGAGCGATACCTCCTTTTGCACTGGCCTTTATCCTTGTCAACCTCTAAACCTCTCTCTTCCCCCCTCCCCACTGCAAGTAATCAGTCCTGTGATGTCACCCAGCTCAGACATGGAATCAGCAAGTGTAATTGTATGGGTTCTGTGGCACATACCCCAACTGCATACCACTGTACTAGTTACCTTTACATAGGCAAGACATGTATGCACAATACTGGCAATTGTGTGTATGTTTGTGTGTGTGACTACCCTGTAGCCAGGCATACACATGTGTAATGTCTTTTAGCACACCATGGTAGCCATCTGTGGTGACCGGTGTCTACAAAGTATTACATAGTTAGAAATGATAAAGAATACACAGTCAAGTATGACTACAGTTGGTTCATAGGTTCATAGGTTCATAGGTTCATACTAGGCTATCTGCCCGAGGGCATTTACAAGCCTAGCCCATCGTTTTGTGGCTTAGGCCACCCCTTTAGTATGGGGAACTATACCCATTATTTTTCTGTGCCTCTGTCGAGCAGTGACACTGAGGTAATCCCTGGGGTATATCTGCGATCTCCCATCCATTGGTCAAGATTTCTCTTGAACAAGGCCAGCGAGGTGCTCTGCCTCACATGTACCGGGATTTTGTTCCACAGCATAGGGAGTCTTTGGGTGATGAATCTATCCCTCCAGCACGTCCTATTAATAGCCGTGTCAAGGTTTAAGTCTCCCGCCCTTGTGGCTCTGATGGATCTAGATTTTTTGAGGTGAAGCATATTCATCAAATCTGGGTTTGACATGGCCTTGTATGTTAGGCAAAGGTCACCTCTGAGCAAGCGGTAAGCGACTGAATAGAGCTGGAGTTCTTTCAGTCGGGCAGCATAGGACAGATCTTTGAGACCCTTTATCCTTTTGGTGAGGAACTTTTGTGGCCTCTCCAGCTGCTGCAAGTCTCGGGCCAGATACATTCCGAATGGGGCTTTGTACTCTAGCATTGGTCTGATGAGTGATGAGTAAAGGGAGACTATGACCGTCCTTGATCTAGATGAGAATCCCTTCATGATAAGGTGGGCAATGTAGAAGGTCTTCCTAACTACTTTAGCTACATGGGTGTCGAATGACAGACTACTATCAACCTGGGTCCCCAGGTCCCTGATAACTTCTTCTGTGCTCAGTGGATTGCCACCTATTTGGTAGCTAGGGGTAACCTTGTTTTACCGAAGGGTATGACTATGCATTTTCTGGCATTTAACTTTAGGCCGTGGCTCTGGCACCAGTTATCCGTTTCTGTGAGACCCTTCTGAAGGATATCTGTGTCAGATGTGTTTTCTACTATGGCGCCCAGTTTGCAGTCATCTGCAAACTTTGTCAGCCATAACCCTCCTGTGTTTGCTTGTACTTCGGAAAAGTAGATGCCAAACAAGAGTGGGCCCAGGACTGAGCCCTGTGGGACACCACTTGTGACAGGCTTTGAGTCTGACATGGCGCCAGCAGCTCTGACCCTGTGGGTTCTGTCACTCAGCCAGTTTGCAACCCATCTTGTGATGTATGGGTTGACATTTAAGCTGATGAGTTTTTCAATGATACCCGAATGGGGTATTGTATCGAAGGCCTTAGCCAGATCGAGGTAGGCTGTATGGACTGCCTTTCCTCATCAATGGCTTTGGTGACTGTTTCAAAAAGTCAACCAAGTTTAAAAGGCATGATCTGCCTTTGACAAAGCCAAACTGGGTTGGATCCAAAGTCTGCAAATTCCCTATGTCTTTATTTATGAGGTCCATTATGATCCTCTCCATGGCTTTGCAGATAAGGCTTGTCAAGCTAATGGGCCGGTAATTTCCAGGGTCGGTGGAGGCACCGCCTTTGTGAAGTGGTACCACAGTTGCAGTGCGCCACTCCTGGGTACGTATCCAGAGGTAAGACTTTGATTAAACAGCTGTCCTAGCTGTGGGTTTAATTCCTCATTGAGTTCATGGAGCACACAGCCGGGGACACCATCAGGTCCCATGGATGCTGTGTTTTTGCTTTGGAGAGAGCAGTTCTCACTTGGGCGCTGGAGATGTTTGGGGGCTGCAATCGTTTGGTATAGATATCTCTCCTTTGGGGAGGGGGAGAAGTTTGCACTGAACCTGTCAGCCAGTATGTTGGCAATGTCTGTAGGATCAGTAATCTTCACATCATTTTGAACTAGCTCTGAGCATATCTGGGAGTTTCCTCCCAGGTTTCTAACATAGCTAAAGAAGGCCTTATGATTGTCTTTTGAGTCTTTAGCTATTTTTCTCTCAAATTTGCTTTGGATGATTTTATGAGAGCTCTTAGTTTTTACTTATAGTGATCAAGGGTGTCTTACCTTTTAAGGATTTTGCTCTATCTTGTAGTAGCTTCCTCCTTTTGTTGTAGAGTTTGTTTATGGCTGGGGTCCACCAGACTGGATGCTTGCCTTTGGTACAAAGAGTCTTTGTTTTGCTTGGGATTGCCTTATCCATGCAGTCCTGCAGGTGCTGGTAGAAGGCATTTGTAAGTGATTCAGCGGCTTGAGTACTGTTTTCCGCCGGCTCGGCGCCTTAAAGGAGACCACACTAGTCTTTAGAAGTGTGAAGTCGGCTTTTGAGAAGTTCTTTACTGTGGTCTTTTTTATTTCAGGTGGGGGTGGGATGAGGACCTCCAGCGAGATTAGTTTGTGGTCTGATCTCACCAGTGAGGGGTACACCTCTGGTGTTGAACATTGTGCTCCCATGTTCGTGATGATGAGATCAAGTATGTTATCTCCTCTTGTGGGGATGGTGACTAGTTGTTCCATGGCATTTGAGTTTATGAATTCCAGGAACTTTTGGGCTAGGGTGTTTGGGCTTGAGTAGTGTTCCCAGTCTATATTAGGGTAATTGAAGTCACCTAGTATGATGGTGTTTGGTGATACATTTATCTCTCTAGTGTTTTCAGGAAGGCCATGTGAGGTTCCTGAGTTTGTGAGGGTGGCCTGTAACATGCTACAATTTGCAGAGCAGTCTTGCCTATGGTTAATTGCACCTGGATGGTCTCCGATGCATCGTGCGTTGCCACCAGTCTTGAGGTGTGGGTGTCCTTGATGAATATGGATACCCCCCCTCCTTTCTTGGTATTGTCCAGATTTTGGGGCCGGAACGCATGATATGAGGTAAAACCTGATAGCGCCGGGGTGCTCTCAGGAGCCTTGAACCAGGTTTCTGTCACAGCACAGACATCGATGTTCTCCATACTGAGAAGGGCCTCGAAAAGTGCATTTTGAGATTTAGACTTCTGGCATTGAGCAGCATTACCCTTAGTTTTTTCCTTTTTGTGTTCTAGGGTGGTATGTTTAGAATTTGAGCCTTGCCTAAAAAGGCACTATGGGGTGGCAAGAGCCTTTGCCAATATCCGAATCCCAGGGGTGACAGGTGCAAGCCGTCCCTTGCGAAGCAGCGTGGCTTGTCCAGCATGTCATCCCAGGCAGACAGACACTGGATCCCCTTTGAATGACACCAGTGTTTAAGCCAATTGTTAAAGCTGATCATCTTATCTCTGTATTGTGGCATCATTCTTGGTGAAGGTAGGATACTGCTCAAGGTCAGGGTCATACCTGTCTGGGCTACATAATCAGAGAGCTCCTCAATGTCTCTTTTCATGTAGGTACGTCTCAGGTCGTTTACACCAGCGTGGACAATGACTGAATCATATTTGTACCTGCTGTTGAGAGACCTGAGTGCTTGCGTTATGTGGCGGATTCTAGCGCCCGACAGGCAGCTTACTGTGACCTTCTCCTTACTCAGTCTGGTGAGCGGACGTCAGTGTGTCTGACTATGGAGTCACCAATGACTAGTGTGTCTGGCATTGTGTTTGGCCTTAAGGGCTGTGACTGTTTGACACTCTGACTGTGAGGTCTATGTGTTGCAGGTGTTGTGTTCTGAGGTGGTGGTTGTTTGGGTGTCTGCTTTGGTGGCCTCTGCTGTTTTGGTAGATTTTGATCAGAGCCTCGAGTATGTCTTTGTGTGTTTATGTGTATGATTTGAGGTTGTAATGGTAATATGTGAGACTGGGTCTATAGTGTGTGTGGTAACCTTCTCCTCCT
Source organism: Protopterus annectens (assembly GCF_019279795.1). NCBI lineage: Eukaryota > Metazoa > Chordata > Ceratodontiformes > Protopteridae > Protopterus > Protopterus annectens. The sequence goes on along the minus strand of NC_056726.1, from coordinate 264,068,961 downwards.
GACTGGTCTTGCCAGTCCTATGTTGAGAGAGCTCAGCCTCCAGTTTGGCCGTGTAGTTGCATCTCGCATGTATTTGTGTTTTGTGGGAGGAGGAGAGGGTTGTCTGTGTACATGAGGCAATTGTAACATTGCCTCAATATTCCCAGGTTCACCAGCTGAGCAGGAGAGGACACTAGCAACTGATCCCTCGACATGCTAGAAGGAATAGACAAAAAAAGCTTTAAAAAAGATTCCTGGGGACGTGGGTGACCGAGAAATTGGGGGTTGCCTTTTTGGGGTACTATCTATGACAAGAGTGCCGTATCAAGGTAATAAGTACTGTAGGAGCAAGTGCTACGTTTAACAGATAGAGAATAGTCTACTTGGAGTCAAGTAGAGATGATCTTTTTAATTATAGGATACGCTGATTAGATCAGTAGTATAGTTCGAGGAAGGTAGTTTTAAGGGAAAATTTGAAGAGTGGACTTTAGGTAGCCCGAATAGTTTAAACCTGCTTAACCGGCGCTGCCCTAGTGTGCAACAGTAGCAACTCCGCGCTAATTCGCGCTAAAGCACGCTAAAACGTGCTTTATAGCAGGGGGCCGGATAAGACAGGAAATGACCCAAATTGGCCAACAAACCACAAGTCACTGCCCTAAACCACTCCTCCGAGGACAAATGAAGGAGTTATGGAAATGACCCCTAGTGGCCAATAAAACTACAGTTTCAAGTCAGTAACCACCTCTCCGGGGGGCAGGGAAGCTGCTCAATGTTAGTCACTCCCACTGATAAACACAGAGACCTTCCTTCAGCCCAAGCAAAAATGGCCTCACAGAAACTTTCAAACAGTTCAGGAACAGCAAGCCTGTAACTGAACTTTTTTAACTCTCAGAAAAGTGGGAAAAAAGCAAGATTTTTTTTTTTTTGTTTTTTACAGAGATAGCAGAGGTTCACAAGTAATATCAAGTTATAACAGTGCTGTAAATGACCCCACACAAGAGTGCTAGGTCAAGGACAGAAAATATGCAAGTTTTAAGTTAAAAACGATTTAAAATTAAGTGCAAACAGGAAATTCAGCAAACAGCTTTTGGTTGTGCTCTAAATACAGCTACTAATACAGAAATCAAGTTTAACAAGCCAGAAAATGCTCAAGCTAGGCAGCTATGCAGAAAAACTTAGCAAATAAACAGAGAAAAATACTTAAAATCTCAAAAGTGGCTCCCTTCTTCTCTCAGCGTTTTTTCCTCTTGGAGGGTGCTTCACCAACAGCCAACAAGCCTGAAAAGACGCTCAAACCACAAGGCAACTAGGTTTTAAGAGAGGAAGATGAAGGAGTTATGGAAATGACCCCTAGTGGCCAATAAAACTACAGTTTCAAGTCAGTAACCACCTCTCCGGGGGGCAGGGAAGCTGCTCAATGTTAGTCACTCCCAATGATAAACACAGAGACCTTCCTTCAGCCCAAGCAAAAATGGCCTCACAGAAACTTTCAAACAGTTCAGGAACAGCAAGCCTGTAACTGAACTTTTTTAACTCTCAGAAAAGTGGGAAAAAAAGCAAAATTTTTTTGTTTTGTTTTTTACAGAGATAGCAGAGGTTCACAAGTAATATCAAGTTATAACAGTGCAGTAAATGACCCCACACAAGAGTGCTAGGTCAAGGACAGAAAATATGCAAGTTTTAAGAAAAAAACGATTTAAAATTAAGTGCAAACAGGAAATTCAGCAAACAGCTTTTGGTTGTGCTCTAAATACAGCTACTAATACAGAAATCAAGTTTAACAAGCCAGAAAATGCTCAAGCTAGGCAGCTATGCAGAAAAACTTAGCAAATAAACAGAGAAAAATACTTAAAATCTCAAAGTGGCTCCTTCTTCTCTCAGCGTTTTTCCTCTTGGAGGGTGCTTCACCAACAGCCAACAAGCCTGAAAAGACGCTCAAACCACGAGGCAACTAGGTTTTAAGAGAGGAAGATGAAGGAGTTATGGAAATGACCCCTAGTGGCCAATAAAACTACAGTTTCAAGTCAGTAACCACCTCCGGGGCAGGAAGCTGCTCAATGTTAGTCACTCCCACTGATAAACACAGAGACCTTCCTTCAGCCCAAGCAAAAATGGCCTCACAGAAACTTTCAAACAGTTCAGGAACAGCAAGCCTGTAACTGAACTTTTAACTCTCAGAAAAGTGGGAAAAGCAAGATTTTTTTTGTTTTGTTTTTACAGAGATAGCAGAGGTTCACAAGTAATATCAAGTTATAACAGTGCAGTAAATGACCCCACACAAGAGTGCTAGGTCAAGGACAGAAAATATGCAAGTTTTAAGAAAAACGATTTAAAATTAAGTGCAAACAGGAAATTCAGCAAACAGCTTTTGGTTGTGCTCTAAATACAGCTACTAATACAGAAATCAAGTTTAACAAGCCAGAAAATGCTCAAGCTAGGCAGCTATGCAGAAAAACTTAGCAAATAAACAGAGAAAAATACTTAAAATCTCAAAGTGGCTCCCTTCTTCTCTCAGCGTTTTTTCCTCTTGGAGGGTGCTTCACCAACAGCCAACAAGCCTGAAAAGACGCTCAAACCACGAGGCAACTAGGTTTTAAGAGAGGAAGATGAAGGAGTTATGGAAATGACCCCTAGTGGCCAATAAAACTACAGTTTCAAGTCAGTAACCACCTCTCCGGGGGGCAGGGAAGCTGCTCAATGTTAGTCACTCCCACTGATAAACACAGAGACCTTCCTTCAGCCCAAGCAAAAATGGCCTCACAGAAACTTTCAAACAGTTCAGGAACAGCAAGCCTGTAACTGAACTTTTTTAACTCTCAGAAAAGTGGGAAAAACACACGCAGGTGGTCTCTCACAGAAGTGGTCGCTGAGGTGTAGGTCCATACCCATCATTCCCCCACCCTAACTCCACAATCCCCGGGGTAGATTACATTAGCCACCATTCCCCACCCCAAACTCCACATACGCAACAACCACGCCTTCTCTCGTGAACTGCTTATGATTTAAATGTTATAACACAAGAGATGCCTCTGTTTTGTGTACACATCAGTTCCTTTGGAACCCTTCTATGTCACAAAGGGTGTTCAGACATGTATATACATATATATATATATATATATATATATATATATATATATATATATATATGTGGCTATGGCTGTGTCTGTGTATATGCATATATATATATATATATATATATATGTGTGTGTGTACACATCCTGTAGGTGCATATATATATATATATATATATATATATATATATATATATATATATATATATATATATGTAGTTGTGACAGTTGTACAGATGTAGACTTGTCTTTGTTGTTTCACAGAGTACAGTACATTCAAGGGTACTGTACATATGTACACAAATGGACTGTCCCATTTGTTTTCAGTACTGTGGAATACCTGTAGTAGGATGTGCATTATAGACTTCATGTAATATGTGTACAACCCAGATGGCTTAGTGGTTCGTCCAGTGACCTCAGTGTGCATGGTCCAGGGTTCTCGACCTGCAAGCCTTGTTGATACTGTCAGTTAGGACTGCATAAGACAGTTATAAGCAGGTGTAAATGTGTTTTTATGACAATAAGCAGCTGGTACACGCAGGTAACAGACATGTATAACCCACAGTACACTTGGAATGCCCTTCTTTGGCAGTCCTGCTGATGTCACCCACCTATGAATATACCTCTGGGACTGCTGTAACACAGTAATCTCCATGACGCGTGCTGTAACTGCATAATGCTGTAGTGTGTTAAACTAGTTTGGTAGGTGTTCTAGTCCCAGACAGGTCAACTGTGAGTGTGTGTCTGCCTGTGAAAGAAATGATGCTTTTAGAGTATGCACACTCTTTAAAACCCACATGACCACCTTTGACAATCCGGCTGATGTCACCCACCTAGGAATACACCTCAAGGTGTGCAGTAACCCAGTATTCTCCGTTGCACGTACTGTAACTGTGTATTGCTATAGTGTGACAAACTAGTTAGGAAGGGGTTCTATTCCAAGAGAATCCAAAACTGTGTGTGTGTGTCTCTATCTTTCTGAGACAAGAGCAATGCTTTTTAGAGTATGCACACTCTTTCCAATTCACATGACCACCTTTGACAATCCTGCTGATATCACCCACCTAGGAATACTCCTCTAGGACTGCTATAACCCAGTATTTTCCGTAGCTTGTGCTGTAACTGCATATTACTGTAGTGTGGTAAACTAGTTAGGTAGGGGCTCAATTCAACGAGAGACCACCTGCGTGTGTGTGTTTGTGTGTCTGTCTGCCTGAAAAAGTAACAATGCCTTTTAGAGTATGCACACTCTTTACAATTCACTTGACCACCTTTGGCAATTCTGCTGATGTCACCCACCTAGACATACACCTCTGGGAGTGCTGTAACCCAGCAATCTCTGTAGCATGTGCTGTAACTGTGTAATTCTGTAGGGTGATACACTAGTTAGATAGGGGTCTATTCCAGAACATGGCAGATGTGTGTGTGTGTGTGTGTGTGTTTGACTGTCTGAGCCTGTGTAGAGGTAGCTGTGAGTGTCTAACCACTGGACATGTTGGGGAGCAGATTTTGTAGTTTTCCTATATGGTGTCCATCTTATATGTCACAATGTCCACCTCACGAGGAGTACAGATGTCAGTCAGCCAACGAACTGTGTTGGCAAGCCATACCCCTACATCTGGCAAAAGGCCTGGTGAACAAAGTATGCAACCCTACTATAACCTGGAATACGTCCTGAACCCATGTGTCATACACAAACACACTTGCCTAGAATATCCCGCTATATTGCTAGTACCCTGCACATTGATGACAGATAGTAGGCATGGTGTGATTGCAGTGGGCTGCAGAGGACATGGCACCCTGTACAGCAGTACAATAGGCACATAATTGCAGACAGTGTGCCTTCACTATGTTCCCCACTGGATGCCTGCAACATATGTGCTGCCATCAAATGTGATCCACAGAGGCCATACAGTGTCTTACACATGTGCCCTGTATGGACCGATGCCACTGACACCAGGGAAACCTGTATCATGCTATCAATGCAGGTGCAGGGTGAACCTGCTGACTATAAATAGGTTCTGCCGCACCAGGCCAGTAGTTGCATATTGGAGGATAACAGTCTGTGTACACAACATGTGCCAGCCAAACCAGGTACACCTGTACATGTCACTGTACATTATTGTGGGACATGCACATCCCAGGCAATGTCCATGTCAAGGACTATCAAACACAGACATGGCATACATTGCAAAGCTATGGCCATACACAATGGTAACCAGGATGTCAAGACAGTTCATACAATACCCATCTGTGTGGGACATTGCAAACACTACACCCCTGTACCACACTGCACACCATTGTCGGGTGGTGTGATGTCAAGGATTACACCTCACCCAGCCTTGTACAGCCATCTTGCACAGCCAAACACTACACACCCATGAAGCAATGCACACATGCATGTCAGTACTGGTACCTTGTGTCTGCTTATAGGGTATGATGCTCCCTTCCACAGTCACTCCCAGTATAACTCCCATTGGCATACCGACAGATGTCAAAAATGTTCACATGTCCTAGCCCATAGAACCTCCGGATATCCCCTGTGGTGCATGTAGTACCTGTGCATTACTGCAGTGGGGCAAACTAAGTAAATTGGGAGTGTATTTGTGGGCCTGGCAAAGAGTGTTAATGTGAGTCCATTAGAGAGTGTGGTTGTGTTGACAATGATATCCATTCATGTGGACAGCCATGTGTGCTACAGCTAATGTATGTCTACTATATCCCTGTTGCAGATGTCGCTCACCAACACACATATATGTTCTTACGGCACACCACCATGTTAGCTTTGTGGCACATGGAGTAACTGCATACACTTGTAACAGTAATGACTAGTCAGTCAGGGGTTTTAACCCTTGTACTGGTAGGTGTGTGACAGACAATGCTTAGGTTTTAGTCTTCAAGCCCTTCTCTGATGTACTTTGCCTCTGTCTGTCCCTCTCACACACTCTCTGGTGGATGTGGAGGTATATACCTGCTCAGCAGCAGCTTGTGTATTGTAAGTGATGGTCATGTTCAGGTGATGGCCTCTGCACTTATTGCAGTCCTCCTCTAGCTGATTGCATGTGGAACAGCTGTGATGATGATCCCATAGCCATTCACATGAAAAACACAGTATAATATCTAGGAACATCATGTTGGTGTTTGCCCATGACAGCTGCTGTGAGTGGTACCTGGATCTGGTGTTTGGTAAACGGCATCAAAGATATCTGGATGCTCCTCAAACAACATACACAGTGAGAAATAGCCTAAAGACAGGAGGGTGATGTGTCAGACATGACTTCAGCATGTAAGTGTAGCTATGCTTCATTGAGACTACTGCCTGTTTAACAAGTTGTATGTGGTAATGGCTATTCTGCATGTTTTAAAACTGACAAGACAGTGCTCTGTTTGTGAGGTACCCCCATCTGTAGGGCCATCTGTGGACTGGTCAGTGTGTGGAACCATTTATTTCCTGTGTTATTCACTGAACCCACATCTGTGAACAGCAGGAGCATAGTGTGAGGATTGCAGTCAGTACATGGTGATAGTGATGAGTTACTGCCATCACATCCCTGACTGGACATATGTTACATGAAACAATGGTATGACAGACACTGTCTGGGGTTCTCAGTGACATTCCAATAATGGGCCACTGTTCATAGCTGCAGTCACAAGTCTTCTACACTTTGTACAGATGTCATGCAGTATATATGCATGTGCTGTGCTCCCTCTGCAAATGTATACCATCTGTTGTGTTGGGTTGATGGTCATATCTATGCATGCTGTTGTAGGTAATCCTGAATGCTGTTGACTATTACTAAGACATATCTATGTTTAAACTGCAACACCATAGGCTGTATGGGTTTGGAGGTCCCGGCAGAACCTCCTGTCCCACTTCAGCTGGCCATGGCACCAGCACATCTGGGGTCCAGCCTTGGACCTCCACCTCTGTTGGCTCTGCACCACCTTCTGGTAGCACCACCACTGAGGATGGGACTTGTCCCCCCCTGGGAGCAGGTCCAGACAGGAACATGTCCGCTGTCGTTCAGTCCCGGATGTGGTGCGTAGGGAGCTCAATAAGGGGTTTCGAGGCCAGATACGCCAGCTCAAGGGAAGAGTGTGACATTTACAGGGTGAGGCTGCCCCTCCTAGACAGCCCCCAGCACTGCCACCCTTGCAGCTGTTTTGGTGCAGTGGTGGCTGCCCATGGCTGGGGACCTCCGTCCCACTGTTTCCATCTGGGGCTCATGGGCTTGTGAATGCCGAACACCCCTCCCCATCCGAGGTGTCACCCCCCCCCCAAATGTGTCATATACCAGCCCTGTATGCAGTCTTGTCTGTCATCCTACCCAATCTATCCTCCATGAGCATACCTACGCTCCTTCCCCCACATCCCACTCTCACCCTACGGAAACAAAAGGCCAATCGGTTCCTAGAACATTTGCCCCATACATAGCTGTCAATTTCACACAAGTGTCCACTGGACACATGTAACCCTTTTAATATGCATCACAACATACTCCAGCTGTCCTCACCCCTGTCTCTCAGGCGCACAATTTTGGTATGCACATGACTCCTAAATGTTCCAGGTACACGTGATGAGGATGGCCATTCGACTGTACAGAATCCACGGCCTGTCCAGAGTTTGATTCATATTATTGGTGTGTTCCTCTTACAATCTGCACCCGTCTGGCTAATACATGGGAACTGACACTCTTCAATACAAACAAGTAATTGGATTTTGGAACCCACATCCTTCAGTCGAGTCATGCTAATGCATACCTAATATTCTATCATCTTTCTAAGGTTGTCAGTGGAATATGTGTTTTCTGTCCCTATCAGACCTCTCATACGATTGGGGAAAAATACAAACTGAATCAGGAATACGGCATAACAACATCAGGGACACATTTAAATTATTGGTGCTATTAACCTTACACATTGACAGACTCAGAGCATATGAATTCATACACATTTTATGAGGTAAAAGATGTTTATAACTCTTAATTGTTATCGTTATTCATTACGTGTAATTCACCACCTTTCTTCCAAATGTCACTAGTATTAGGAGGGATTAAGTGGGACAGAGTTGGAAACTGAGTCGAAATCAGAGACGTCCGTGGAAATTGGGGACAGTTCAGAGGTATGGTCCCTATTTGTTCCACCAATGGTTTATGTCCTGTTCAGTGGATGTGCTCTTTGAGGTTGAGAGGTATGGGCATCAGCTATGCCCATTTTGGCATATTACTTACATCCCCGGGGTGGTCCTAATACAACCGCGCCAGCCAACACCTGCACACCTAGGCCCATAATTGCATACCCATAGTTCTCCCACCTACCACTCCCCTACAGCACTCATCCTTACTGTGGGTGTAGCTGGGATATAAACACACCACTACACACTGTCCACTTTCCCCATATCAGGACACATCGTACGTTGTGTCGACCCAAGGGTTATCAGGCGTGCACAACCTACTGGTCTGTGTACATCTACAGCCTGGTTTGATAAGTCATTACTGCGACTGCCTCTGATCATTAATTTTTGGTGTCCCACAAGGAACATCAATGTCTATGTTTCAAGATTAGACCTGGCAGGTCTCTCCCACTGGTAGTATCCTGCCAGTGTTCTGGGAAGCAGTATTGTGTTTACCTTTATTGTGTGTCTGTATGTCTCACTGGCCTAGCTGGGGGGTAGGGGGGTTGATGCTACATGTTACACGTTTGTTTATTGGACCCAACCACCCCCATATGCATGGCCTGTCAACATATGTTACTCGTAACTGCTGTATCATATCCTAGCCATATACATGTGTATATTTACAGTCACATATATATATATATATATATATATATATATATATATATATATATATAGATATATATATATATATATATATATTTACATTACTATGTACAGGAATATCTGTATATGTATGCATACATGTATATTTATATTTTGCTGTCTATATATATATATATATATATATATATATATATATATATATATATATATATATATATATCTATATATATATGTATCTCACAACATATGGGTCTATGGGTGTCTGCATATGTATATATTCATATGTGGGTATGTATCTGCATTCTGTCTCTCTATGTATACATTTGTACTATGGAGAGGGAGAGACTTATCTCTATGTTGCTATGGGTAGATATATACACACATACCTCTGCATATATAGGTCTACATCTGGTTATTCCGTTCCTTGCCATATAGATTACTCTTTGTTGCAGTGGGACTTGTAGTGGGTGTGGCTGCTCACTGGGTGACACCTCTGCCCAATGAACACATTCTTTTACATCCCTTGGGCTGTCCATATAGGCCCACATCAGCCAACACCTGCACACCTAGACCCATAAGTAGCTACCCATAGTTCCCCCACCCGCACCTCCTCAACAGCACCCATCCTTACTCTGGGTCCTAATCTGTTCTGGACATACCACTAAACGCTGCCCACTCTCCACTTCACGGTACCCATTTCATACAATTCTCTCGGCCCATGGGTCATCAGGGTTTCCCACCCTTGTATTCCGGCTATGTATACACCCCAGCCAGAATGTTCGGTCTATCACCTTCCTTTGGTCTTGCCAATTTTTGGGGTGCCCCGCAAGGGATGCTCCTGTCTGTGTTCCAAGATTAGAATTCACGAGTGCACTGTGCACCCCCCCGGTTGTATCCTGCCTGTGGTCTGGGGAGCAGTGGACTCTTTACATTGTTTGTGTGTATGTTTCCCATGCCCGGCTGGGGGGGGGGGGTGGAAGGTCATGCTACGTGTTTCATGTTTCTTGCTTGGGCTCCTCACTTGCATTGGCACAGCTTGTGAACATATGTCATTCTTGTGTGCTGTTTCCTATCAAAGCTGTATATCTGTGTATATTTACGCACACACACACACACACACATATATATATATATATATATATATATATGTGTGTGTGTGTGTGTGTGTGTGTCTGTAAAGCAATACATACCCCGCACAAATGCATTTACACATGCTTACTGGAGTTTATATATTCTTGACCTGCTTACTAGTGCCTTATTCATTATGACACTGACACTTCACTCCAGTTAACTTTTAATTGATATTTTGCAGGTTATACAGCAGACAGATGTAGCAATATGTTCATGTACAGATTACCGATGGTAAATGGTATGTGATACAGTGGGATTCGGTACGCGAATGTCTGTTCGTTAGGCGGTTGCTCTAACCAATACACTATTGCTGTGCTGCTTCATTTGCATATATACAAATATACCCATGACTCCTGGTTCCCAAAACACATGCCCCAATGCCTCCCTAACACTGCAGTCATCCATTCTCCAGTCGGATTCATGGTGTATCCACACCACTACACATTGGACACTCCCTACTTCTATAGACCCATCCCAGCAGTTGACTCACTCCACGGATCCTCAGAGCTCCCAAACATTTAGTCCACAAACATTGGTGACATGAGCGACCAAAATAATACTATTCACATATTTTGGGTTGTCCCACATGGGACATGCATGTGTTTGTGTCAAGATTAGACTCTATACTTCATTACATCCATACTCCCATTAACATGATACTACGATAAATTAATAAGTATGACTATGTGGTAACGTACACGTTACACATGAGTGCCTAATTATGTATGTGTTCGGTGTATTTCTTTTACAAATAGACCGGTTTAGTAATTGGCATTGCCATAGCAGGCACATCACAGGAATGATTCCATGTGTGGGAAAGTCCTCACATTTGATTATTTTCAGCACAGCACTGACTTTGGACATAGTACACATTTCTGCGTTTTAGCAGTTTTGTCCCACCCCTCTTCTGCACAACCTACTATTCTATCTACTGTCGAGGTTTGTAAGGGCACATTCATGTTATTTATGTCTGCAAATGGAATGAATGTGTTACAGAGAATGTACTTCTACATATTGATCTCTGCATGTGTGTATGCATATATATTTATAACGAACTCGCTGACCTCCACGGGGCAGTCCAATTAAAACCAGCCTATCCAACCCTGGCACGCCTGGCTCCATAATTTCATACCCATAGTTCCTCCACCCCAGCTGTGTTCAAAATACATGCATACCATCCATTGTCCACTTGTTATCACAGCCATGACACACCTCCACACATTGCCCTCTCCCGAGCATTAGGGGCCCTACACGTATGTTGTCCCAACCCATGTATTCTCAGGCTCTCTCACCATTTAGTCCTTGAACATACCTGCCCTTGCTTGTGTAATGGTCGGATGGCCAATCATCCTATCAATTGTTGGGTAGTCCCACCAGGGGATTACCTTCTATGTGTAAAGTAGACTTAGCAAATCAACAATGTTACTCCCACTGGTAATATCTTGCCTGTGGTGTGAGTAGCAGTTCTTTGCTCACTTCTGCCCAGCTGGATATGACATACGCTGACAGCACTATATAATACTGGGGTTGCTGTTGATTCCCTTCTCATTCCTTTTGTATGCTTTATTGTTACGTCGTTCTTTCTTCATATATATATATATATATATATATATATATATATATATATATATACATATTTGTATAAATATGAATGTTACCTCAAATGCAAAATCAATGACTGTATCCTATTTTACATTTGTATAAGTATCTAAGCTATCTATTGTTTATTCCTGCCCTCTGGTTTGCTTTAAGGGCTTTTTAAATTGTTTGTACCTATTTTGTGTGTCTGTTTTTTGGAGCTTTTCTCCCCAGGACTCCATTGAAAACGGGTTCTTTTAGGCCCAATGGACTATCCTGGTAAACCAACTGCAAATAAATAAATAAATAAATATATATATATATATATATATATATATATATATATATATATATATATATATAAATATATATCTGTATATACTTATATATATTTCCTATGCTGGGCACTGCTTAGACCCACGCAAGTGCAATCAGACTTGCTTACTGGTACTTATATGTGTTTACTGCTGCTTATTTGTGCTTACACCTGCTTACTAGTACCTTATTCATTATGACAGTGCCACTTTGCTTGAATGATATTTAAGTTAAATATCTCATGCAATACACTTATGTCAGTTTTATGGCAAAACAATATTCATTCCACATGGAAAATGATATGTGTTATTGTTGGGCTCAAACCGTGAATGCCTGTTTGTTAGGTGGATGCTCTAACACTACACTATTGACATTTACGTTGATTCCACATGTTTTTCTCTATTTGAATTAATTTGATGTGTAGGCTACGCTCGGCAGAGGGCAGCAACGTGCAGACATGCTGTGCTTTGCTTATACCTCCGATATTGCAGCAATTCAAATGTATAATAGGGACACAGGGACAGGGAATCTAATTGTGAAAGTTCTAGGGACAGGACTCAACATTCCACTATGTGCTTGTGTGTTTACTACTTCGATTTTATTTCACTGTTCCTGGACACTCTTGTATGCTTAGCATATATTTTGGTATCCACAGACACTGAATTACTGACTTACTATTAGGGTCGGGCTCTATTAGTAGGCATAGTAGGTTTTGCAAATGTCAAGGCATGTTTATGCCTCCATAGAGCACTTGTACACATCCCCTGCACTCGCACATGTTTCCTGTGCATGTCGAGGGTGCGGCGGCATGCCCTCATCCATATTCATAAGGCGCTGCTGCGCCATCTGTAGTGAGGACACTCAGCGCAAGGCTAAAACCGTCCTTGCGCTGAGCTTCTTGAATCCCGGGAAGGGCCTATGAATGATCAAATGATTAAGGAGCTATCAATCAGTTTCCATGAGGGACTGTCATAACCTCCAATACAATTTTGCATGGACCTTATAATCTGCTTTCTCTGTTACCAAGTAGATAAAATCCATAATTTGTGTCATTTGTTTTCTTACTTTCTGTGGTCACATGTATTTACTTGGCATACTACTCATACTGAATTCATTAGCATTCAATGCTCCAAGGCAATCTTATCAGCATAGATATGCATTCTTCAAAAAGTCCCTAGTCAGCAGAAACTGTTCTGGTGCAATACCTTCAGTTATGTTTATAAGGATGGCTAGAATTAGCCTGTATTGTATTAGCCTATCTACTAAATGCAACATACTACTTTAGTAAATCTATTATTAGCCTATGCTCTAGAAAATACATATAAAAACATTTAAAGAAACACATACAGATTACATGACAATAGAAATTCATAGTTTGTCTAACATTTAACTTACAGATGTCATCTGAATTTCAAAACCTTCTAAAACAAAGAGGCAAAACACGGAAAGCATATAAACAAACATTATTCTTAAGTGACCACACCAAATATATTTTTTTATTTATTTATTTTATATTTGTTAACCGGGTTAGTCCAGCTGAGCGTTTGGCTCATTTCCAGTGGAGACCCAGGGAGATAAGCTCCACAGTGAGTTTTTAAATTTTACATACAAACAGTTAAGAAATTATCATTTGCAACTAAACAAACACTTAACAAGATAACATTTACAATAAATCATGCAGAAAACACTCAGGTACAATGTCATTAAAGGAATAATGCGTTCATAATTCCTGTTTGGTTATATACAGTATAAGTACAAAATTAATAGCATGGGGATGAAGTGGTTAAACATTGAGACAGAGGGGTAGAAGATTATTATGATAGACAGGGGAGGAGAGGAAAATGAGGGAGAAGGAATAGAAGGGAAGGATATAGTGGGAGAACAAGGAAATAAGAATGAGAGGACTGAAGGAGAGGGAGATATTAGAAGTTGGGGTAGGGTAGTTTCAGGGAGGATGACTACAGTGGCAGGGCCATTTGTTTGTTAGATATCTCCAAGTGGCTAGCTTGAAATGCTTGGTATGGTCAAGGGACCTAATTTCTTGGGGTAGCTGGTTCCAAGTTGCAGCAGGGTTATAGTTATAGAGTAAACATCCTGTTTTGGTTTTGGGTTTATAAATCTCTAGGAAGTCTTGGCCTGAGCTACATAGTATCCTGGTTGGGGAATACTTAGATATAATAGATAGAAGGCTAGGACAGAAAGATGGTAGATAGAGGATGGAGTGGATAATTTGTAGTTGATGTAGTAAAGGCAAATGAGGGAATTTGACCCAGTCTAATTGTTTAGGGGATAAGCAATGGTGTGATTTGAAGGTTTGGTTTGCAGCAAATCTGGCCACCTTATTATAGGTAGTTTCAAGTTTTGTAATGAGTGTGGTGTTAGGGTTTGTGAATAACTGACAGCTATAAAGAAGGGTGGGAAGAAGAAATGCATGGGAGAGAGCTATTCTGGCTGTGTTGGTTAAATGTCTCTTGTTGCGATAAAGGAGTCCAAGTTTCTGGTGAGTCTTTTTGATAGAATTAATGACTTGGAGATCAAATTTAAGCTGATCGTCTATTATGACTCCCAGCAGTTTAGTGCTTGGTACAGCAGTAATGATAGTGTTATTGCTTGATAGGATGGAAAGTGTAGCTTTGAGATTGATGAGGTTTTTGGGGAGGAAGAGTAGGAGCTTAGTTTTCTTAGGGTTGAGAATTAATTAAATCATGTCTCTATGGTGAAGCTTGGGTAGTAGAGTGGAGGTCAGATGGATTTTCTGCAATGGTGATGACAGTTGAATCGTCTGCATATTGTAAAAGTGTAGAGTGGGGACAATAGGTGTAAAGTAGGTTAGTGAAAATATTAAAAAGCAGTGGCCCAAGTATGGATCCTTGGGGGACTCCCATTGGCACGTTGGGGGGGGGGATAGTGCAGAATGCCATTTAACAGCTTGTTGATGGTTAGAGAGATAGCTGGAAAACCAGGATATGGTGGGAGTAGAGAATTTTAAATGGGAAAGTTTGTCCAAGAGGAGGGGATGGGAGATAGTGTCAAAGGCTTTGGAGAGGTCGGGGAACAGATATGAAACTAGTTTATTGTTGTTACGGGCCACTGATACAGTACTGTTGAAGGATATTAGTGCAGTTGTATCACTGTGTTTGGGATGGAATCCGTGTTGTATGTGTGTTAGAAGGCTCTCTTGTAGAAGGTACTGCATTATCTTCTTGTAAATGCATTTCTCTAGAATCTTAGAGAGGGGAGACAGTATAGAAATTGGTCTGAAGTTTGATATATCAGAAGAATTACCACCCTTGAGTATAGGTAATGTGAAGAATGTTTTCCATATTGCTGGGACATATGATTCAGAGATAGATCGGTTAATCAGGATGGAAACTGGATAGGCTAGGGGTTCAGCAGCAGTCTGTAGGAAATAGGAAGGTAGATTATCAGCTGAGGGGGAGCAGGGTTTGAGATTGGAGAGTAAGGATTTAATATAGTTAGTTGAAACAGATTTAAGGGAAAAAGAGTTAGAAGGATAGGGAGGAGAAGTAGAGATTGTGGAGTTATTAGCATATTTCCTAGTGGGAAGAGCATTTATTATGGTAGCCACTGAGTCAATAAAATGATTGTTAAATGTAGTGGCAGTTTCTTCTGGAGTTTTATTTGGGCATGGGTTTGGAGAGGAAGGGTTTCCTGGATGTAGTAGACGATTGATTGTGTTCCAGAATTTTTGGGGGTCTGATTTTAGGGTAGTGGGAAGGTTTGCATAGAAGTTAGTTTTGTCTTTATTGATAATTTTCTTTATTTGATTCCTAAGTTCTTTATAGGTCTGTAGGAGGGAAGGGGTTTTAGTTTTAGTCCATAATTTCTATATCCTGTCACAGTTTTTCATCAGGGTTTGAGTAGATTTGGTCAGCCAAGAAGTGGTGTTAGAATTGATTCTTATTGTATGGAGAGGAGCAAGGGAGTTGAGGATGTTAAGAAAGGTCGAGTTGAAAGAGTGGACAGCCTCATCTAAGGGGAGAGTAGTGAGATGGGACCAGTTAATTCTAGAGAGTTGGTCAATGAAAGAGTCGGGACTGAAAGATGACATTTTGCGGGAAGGGATAAACTTGAATGGTCTGGTGAAATGGAGAGTATGTCTGGTTACGGTGATAGGGCAGTGGTCACTAAGAGCATTTGGTAGAGTGTGAGGGTTATGGTAGTTTTGGGGGTGAGACACCAAAATCCAGTCCAGAAGAGACCGTGGAAGGTGTGATTTGTTAATCTAGGTAGGGGTAGTGATTAGCTGCTCAAATCCATATAAGTTGATACAAGAGATAGTATTGGGAGTTTGTATTGTGAGCCAATCTATGTTTACATCCCCTAGTACTATGGTTTCATTATGGATGGTCCGAGAGGGGTGGGATAAGATGTTCTCAAGTATGCTAAGATTGTCTCCAGGGGGATATAAATTGCTACAGCAGTTATGGTGGTAAAATTGTTAAGTTTAACAGTGGCAAGTAGGAGTTCATCTGTAGAGAAAGGGGGTAGGGGGAGGATTGGACTAGTTATAGAGAGGTGATTAGGGTAGAGTATGGCTACACCTCCTCCTCTTTTCTTTTGTCTGTCAAGTCTAAAGATGTTATAACCAGGTGGGGTAATTTCACTATCTTGATTGTATAGTTTCAGCCAAGTTTCAGTTAGGGTGACTATGTCTGGAGTATAGTTAGCTAACCAAGCATAGAAGTCATGAACTTTAATTACTACACTCCTGAGGTTGATAGCGCAGAAAGATACTTGCTTTTTTGAGGGAGTGAGGTTGGTTGAGTTTTGTACAAGAGGATTATTGTTTAGGGTAGGGTGGGAGAGGCCTGGGTTAGGATGGATGTCTCCTGATAGAAGTAGTGGTTTGACGTATAGTAATTGTTTAAGTGGGGAGACATTTTTTTCTGCTTAGAGGAGGTTGGGAGAGGGGAAGATAATTTTATTTTAGGAAGGAGAGTAGTATTGGTTGGAATGGAAGAACAGGTTTGCAGAGGAGCCTGGGGTTTAGTATTTGGATTTAGAGTCCAATTAGTTGGGTGGAAGTAGGGTGGGGGTAGATGTGTGTGGTAGGAAGTGAAGAGGTAAAAGAAGCAAAGTATTGGTATTAGGAGTAATGTTTGCGGTTTGAAAGGCATGAAATAAAGGTAGAGTATGTGTAAACAGTGGGAAGGAGGGGTGAGAGATAAGCAGCGGTCTGTGGGAAGGTGCTATAGGGAAAGAGGTGTGTCAGAAAGGAAGTAGTTAGGACAGGATGTGGAGGAGTTAGAAGAGGTGTGGTTAAGGTGGATAAGTATAAAGGAAATTATATGGGGTGGGTGGGAATGGGGATGGGAGAAGAGCGAAGTGAGCCCAAGCGTAGCGAGGGCAAATGGAGCGGGGGCCTACCAATTAGCTGCTGATTTTGAAAAAAACTATCGGTCAGCCCTATGCCAGAATGGTTCAGGATTACTTCAAGAAATTGAAAGTTTCTTTTAATTTGCAAGAAGTTAACTAAGTAGTTAGTATTATATAGGGATAGAGAGATAGCTAAGGTGTAGTTATGAGAGAGGCAAGGGTCAGTATAGGGCCTCAGGTTTCAGTGGTACTGTGCTCACACTGGTTACAGATACCTATATGCCAGGGAGGAGTTAGAAGAGGTGTGGTTAAGGTGGATAAGTATAAAGGAAATTATATGGGGTGGGTGGGAATGGGGGTGGGAGAAGAGTGAAGTGAGCCCAAGCATAGCGAGGGCAAACGGAGCGGGGGCCTACCGAGTAGCTGCTGATTTTAAAAAAACTATCGGTCAGCCCTATGCCAGAATGGTTTAGGATTACTTCAAGAAAGGTGTAGTTATGAGAGGCAAGGGTCAGTATAGGGCCTCAGGTTTCAGTAGTACTGTGCTCACACTGGTTACAGATACCTATATTCCAGGGAGGAATAAAGTAAATGTGTTCAGATAGAATTTCAGATTATTATTCGCACTTATATAGAGGGGGAGTTTATCATACTTTCTTTCCAGTCTCCCGAGGTATGCGTTTCAGTATCGGTAGGTCTGATTCCTGTATTTAGCAGAAAATTGTCAGAGTCTTGGTCTGGTATTCAATGTTAAGGTGCAGAAACAGGGGATAGAGGTAGGAGAAACAAAAATACAGAGTATTTAGTGGGGTGGGTTGGGTAGAAGAAACAGATATCAATAGTTCAGACACTTGAAAATACTTCATAAATAGGAATTAGCATCATAAACAAGAATAAACATACTTCTAGTTAAATATCGGGCACTAGGCTTAGCTGGAATGACTACAGTTATTAAACATCTGATATTAGTGGAAAAACAGAGGGTGTTTGGCAAAATAAGCACAAATGCGAGTTCCTGACAGAGCGCTAATACAACATTTTACAAACTAACTCTGTAGTTTCGTGTTTTAAGCACAGGAGACTGTTAATACAGATTCTAATACAGAGAGCTAATTCATTAACCAGCACAGTAGCTCCGCTTCTTTAAGTATGGAGACAAAGCACACATATGCAGGCTCTTAACGAAGCAGTACTACAGATGCAGGTTCTAGGACAGAGCGTTAATTCATTAACCAACCCAGTAGCTCCGCTTTTATAACACGGAGGCAAAGCTCATAAATGTTGCCTCTTAACGGAGCACTACTACAACAAGAATATGACCTAACAACACTGTAAGCACTAATACATCAAGAATACTACCTAAAATCATTGTAACAACTTATTGTCACCACAGAGGCAGATTAATACAAATGCAGACTCTGAAAAGAACGCTTCAACATTACACAAATCAGTAGCTACGAGGGGCTAACTGAGAAACAAAGCAGGATATGTGGCTAGCTCAGTTTATGCACAACACCACAACTTTACTTTGTCAGTTCACAGTACCCAAAGTAAAATACAGCTGAAGCTGTACACAATTTGCAGAAGTAATCTAAGAGTACTAACAGTTCTACTTTCAATCTAGTACACTGTCTCATTGTACTGATAGTACTTCCAACAATAGTATTTATCCCAGAATTGCAACTGGAGCATTTCTAATAGAATAGACTTCAGTTTACAAGGTTTAAAAGCCTTAGAACATATTTAAACATATTTAAACAATAGTTTAATGATTACCTGGTGAGCACAGTAGCCATGTGGGCACTGTCGGCTTAAAGTGTGTGTGTGGAGGGGATAGATAGGTGCAATTCAAAGATGGCGCTACTAGTGGCAGGAAACTGATAACACCTAGGGCCGGATGTGATAGGTGTAGAGGGGGGGGGGGGGTCTACACTTACCGAGATGCTGCTGATTTAAGAAAAAAAAAAACATCAGTTAACCCTATGCCAGAATGGTTCAGGATAACTTCAAGAAATTGAAAGTTTCTGTGAATTTGCAGGGAGTTAGCTGAGTAGTACTGTGTAGGGACTGAGAGATAGCTAAGGTGTAGTTATGAGAGGGATGCAAGGGTCAGTATAGGGCCTCAGGTTCCCATGGTACTGTGCTCACACTGGTTACAGATACCTATATTCCAGGGAGGAATAAGGTACATGTGTTTAGATAGGACTTCAAAGTATTATTTACACTTATACAGAGGGGGAGTATCATACTTTCTTTCCAGTCTCCCGAGGTATGCATTTCAGTATAGGTAGGTCTGATTCCCGTATTTAGCAGAAAATTGTCAGAGCCTTGTTCTGGGATTCAATGTTAAGGTGCCAAAACAGGGGAGAGAGCTCTCAAATGCCCTTGATTTTTCAGGGATGTCCTTCATTTTGACTCAGATTTTTATCTTTGTCCTTTCAAAAATTGGTGACTTTTGGAAAAAAGGTGATGAATTATATCTTGTACATAAATCAATTGTAGAATTCAGCTGTCAGTGACAAGGACATATCACATGCATTACTAACACTACAGCTCTAAAGCAAGGCAAGATGAAAGTGGATGAGTGTCTTGTTAGGTCCAAAAACAGAGTGCGCTCCTCACATCTCTCATCTGTTTGCCAGTTAAGTAATTCCACTGCAATAATAGGTATCAGCAATAAGTGTACCATCAGTAATCCTGTATTTCCATGTAACAGTTTCCATAATTTATTGCTATTGATAATGTAAGACCACACGACCTTGTATACATAACATAACCTTTTATATCCAAGCAACAAAAAAGACGGCTATCAGGCAAATCAACGCAATTTATTTTTACAACAGACAAGTGTTTGCCCTCCATAATGATAGACAGTTTTAGAAAAAAATAACCAACTAGCAGTCAGTCCATAAATATTAAAACTTCTGTATCCGCTATCTCTGAAGAATTTCCCGGCATATCAAAAGCTTTTTCACCAATGAACCTAAAGAACCTACCAATATAGCAACACTTGAAACATCCAAAAAAATATATCAGGGCAAGTGCTCGCAAACTGCAAGAACCAAATAACAAACCAGCTAGCACTGGAGGAAGGCTTGATAACAACACACAAGTTGAAAGCAGGCTTTATTAAGCAAATTCAGGAACATAAATGCAGGAATAATCCACACAGTGTTTCTGTCAGTTAAAAACAGACTTCATCAGATGAAGCAAGTGCAATGGTGCTGCTTGTTAAATACTAAACCTAATTTTGGTCAACCAATAAGAAACTTACATTGTCATTCAAAAAGTTAAAATATATACCCCTATAGTAAAATGCTTTAAAAGACTTAATAATAATAATATGATCCATAAGAATACTAAAAACTAATTCAATAAAAAGTGTTGCATAAAATGGTCTCAGTGGGTTCAACTTTATATGTTAAAATAGAAATAAAATCTAGGTGAAATCCTTTCAGCCAAAAATTAAGCAAGAAAACCTCCATCTAGTGTCATACAGATGCAATTGCATTTGTACTGTTTTATAGCTTTGTAGCTCTATGTTTTGACACTGGGACAATGGAAATGTTATCATTACGTCCTGGAGGCTTGCTTGCCTCAAGTATAATCTGCCAATATAATTCATTGAATTCTATGGTCATTATCCAAAGGCCACCCCTACCATCCTTGGGTATGCATTCAAGGACAAAAAAGCAATATGTAGCTTGGTTACATTTCAAGGAGTGCTTGTAAAGTGCATTATTGATGTTTTATTACATATGTCATAGTAGTGTTCGTAAACTCTCCTCTTAACTGTCCGCTCAGTCTTACCTATGTAGAATGCCCCACATAGTTTACACTGAGCTAAGTATACCACTCCTAAGGTGGTGCAGTTGGAAAAAAATCTTACCTTCTATTATGACTACTAATAAATATTTTTTCTTTGTTAGAAATATACTGGCACTGTTGACATGCACCACACTTAAAAGTGCCTTTCTTTTTAATCATGTTCTTCCTACCCTTAGTCAAACTTTGAATTTCCAAAATATTTTTCAAATTGTGGCCTTTTCTAAAAATTATGTCCACTGTCTTATTATGCAGTTTACTGATGTCACTCAACCTTGTAAATTTGTCCCTTTCACCTAGAACTATTTTTATGATAAGAATGATGTCACCATTATACTCAGTGACAAAGGCGCTCTGGTACTGGTTGACTTTCTCATTGTTGGGTGAATTAGAAGCATCGTCCCCACCCCCAATGTTCTTAATACCTAAAATGAGGGCATTTTTCTCAGTCTTCTACTTAATAACTTCACTTCTAATTTCTTTGATCAGGGCTGAGGGGTATCCACATTCCAAGGAGCGTAGTTTCTAACAATGCAAGTTCGATTTCAAAATATGCATCCAGTGAACACATTCTACTGGCACTTACCATTTGTCCTTTAACTATGCCTCTCATCTGGTGCATAGGCTGTGCACTTGAGAAATACAGAAACGAGTTTGAAAAAGTTTTTTTTCCTATGAATGGCGGACTTAAACTTATTATCCAGTTTGTGTATAGTGACATCCAAATAGTTGACTTTGTCTGTCCTAATGTCACATGTGAACCTCAGAAAGTTGGTCATGTTCTGGATGTAATTAATAAATTAAAGTAACTTCTCCCTGGTGTCCACCCAAAAAGCCAGATATCATCCTGGTATCTCCTGTAGAGGGACCAACAGGATGTGTATTGTGATTCAAGTATAAATGTTTCTTCCCACATGGAACAAACTGTGTTTGCATATGTGGGGGCACAACTTGCCCCCATAACAACCCCCTTCAACTGGTGAAAAAATTCTACTTCTAAGTAGATGTAATTATTTTTAAGAACTAGTGCCATTAATTCAATACAAACATGAAAATCATTGTTTGTTAGACCACCTCTTTTGGCCAAGGCTTCTTCAAACCATAGAAGGCCAATGTCATGGGGTATTACACTGAATAAGCCATCTATATCATTAGTCACAAAAAGGATGTCTTTATTGAATAAATCTGTTGTGATAGTTCTTAAAAAATCCCATGAGTCTTTCAGGATTTCATTCTCATTTAACCAAAGATTTTTCACTTTAAAGTCTACAATCTTGGCTAGTGGATCTGTTATTGATACTTCTCCTGAAACAATCAACCTCGGGGTGGTTCTTCTGTGTCATTGTGTATTTTCAGTATACAGAAAATGCAGGGTATTCTGGGTTTGTCATTTCTGAGATAGAAAAAAAGTATTAAAACTAATAGAGCCATCTAGTAGCATGTCTTTAAGGGCCATGTCTATCTTGTTCTAGGCTATGTTTATCTCATTTCTACAAGCAGAAATATATTTGTCATCATCCTTTAATACAGTTAATATTTTACTTTCATATAGCAATTTGTCCATTATGACAATTCCCCTCCTTTGTCCGGTTTCATTACTCTTATATTCTCATCAGTTCTTAGTTTATTCAAAATATACTTCTCATTTGTTGAAAGGTTGTAACTAAACTTGCTCTTAGTAATTTCCCTTCTCAATTCATTTTCAACCACCAATTCAAAATTTTTAAGTTGTGGGTGGAGGGCCGTGTTATATGTACTCTTCTTATGGAGTTTTTTTACCAATGAACCTAATGAACCTACCAATGTAACATCACTTGAAACATGTGTTCTGCAATTTTCCTCAGAAAGATCTCCCTAAACGAAACAAAAAGGTTCTTGTAATGTTTGACCAAGCACCAGTCACCTGGATTTGATAGGTTTGCTTCCTAGATTGTAAATCTGTTGTAGGAACTTTTATTGCCTAATATCCAAAACCAATTTAATCTATCCCTCTCATGGTCAAATTCACAAATCCATGAAAAAGGCAGTAATCACATTTCTATCAAAATGCACTAAACCTTCTAATACATTTGATTTTCATCCTATCTCTTTGCTACATCTAAATACAAAAAAACAGGAACAAAAAAAAGCCTTTGACTCAATCTCATTCCCCCATCCTCCTACAAAAACTCCCAACTCTGGGATTTGTTGTAACTTCTATAGCATGGTTCAACAGCTGTCATGCTAAGAGATCACAGGATGAAAAATGACACAAAGACTTCTCCCCTTTCCTCCCAGTCTCCAGAGGTGTCCCCCAAGGGCCCATTCTTGGTCCTATTCCTTTCAACATCTTCATTAATAACCTCCCAGATGCCTCCAAATCAGCCACAATAATTCAGTATGCAGATGACTCCACCCTCCCATGCAGTGCCCAAAGGCTTAACAACGTGAAACAAATCATTCAGGTATCCTTCTCATCTACTGATGCCTGGCTAATTAACTCACAACTTTTGTTAACCCCCAAAAAAGCAAACTTTTTCTCTTTACCGAATACACCTCTCAGCCTTCTTTGATATTCTGTCAGCAAATAACACTAAAATTGAAATCATCTGACATACTAAGCTGCTTGCCATCTACATTGACAGTAGCTTAAAATTTGACTACCACATCCAACACACAGTTAAGAAAACTCCTCGGAAATTGGGTTCCCTATACAGTTAAAATGTCCTTACTAACCAAACCAGAAAACACTTAGCTTCTGCCCTACTTCTCCCAATACTTCTTTACTCAGCCGCTATTTTCACTAACTTATAAGTCTCTCAGCTCTCAAAGCTTGAATTGTGCTATCACAAAGTAGCAAAGTTGGCAGAAATCACACACAAAAATTCTACCACTGCCAAGGACTCAAAGAACTAAACTGGCTCAGACTACCCCACTTACTATCCTACTCACAGCCTGCAACTACTCATAGCCTCATCTATACATCTACATACTGTCCATCTCTGTCAACTCTATTCCAACTATACAAATCAAATAGACACCGCCGCTCAACCCATATGCTGTTTGTCCACATTACTAAATCCAGCAATACAGCTGGTGACAATCTATTCTCAAACTATGTCACCAAAGCATGGGAAACCATACCCTGTCTCTGAAAATAGACCAACATTGTAAACATTTTAAACCAGTGCTAAAGCTACACCTCCAGAATCTTTGGCTCTGACCCCACTACTAAACCTGGATATCTATCTCTAGACTAAATCATAATTCCACATTTTTTCCCACCCTTTAACTACTTCCTTCTCATTTCTTTCTGTAAACCTTTCTTCTCTATACTCTTACTCACCTGTCATAATTGACAGTTATCCCCCACTTTCCCACTCTTACTGACAGAATCTTCTTTGTCCCTCCATCTCCTCCTTCATCATAGTTTCAGTCATTTCTAGTCATTCTCCTTCCTCAATCAGTCTGTAGTCTACTACACCACCTGATGACTAGCAAACATAAAAAAATATATAAAGCATAAAAGGATGCTGCTTTTCTGCAACTTTATGTCTATGTTATGTCTTTATTATAAAACTGCTTACTGAAGTATACAATGCTACTGGTTCACTGAAGTTTATGTCTGTAGATACATGATGCTACTGGTGGTCCACTGAAATTTATGTCTGTAGATATGTGATGCTACTTGTGTTCCACTGAAATTTATGTCTGTAGATATACAATGCTACTGGGCCACTTGAAAATTTTTGTCTGTATATTGAATTATGCTCATCATCTTCCTTTGTTCAAAACAATAATCTGTATCTCTGCCTCAATGTTCTATCTGCAATGACTCCATTACTATGCAGTCATTTCAAAATGCTATTGAATGACTTTTTGTGTCATGTATAAGCTTTTACAAAATGGTTTTGTGCACCAAACTATGTATACATTTATAAAATGCTCTTTTATCTATACTATGTATAAATCTTTGTCTAATTTGGAGTATTTCTCCGCAGCCCTCCACTGAAAAGGGGACTCTGTGCCCATTCAGACTTTCCTGGTCAATAAATGTAATAAACAAATAAAAATAAATACGTAATTTACTGGAAGATATTATTTACAACAACTTATAGACTTTATGTGCAAAGTCAATATATGTTCATATTTTCAATATGGAGTATACCAAAACTCAGCTTATCCCATATACTGAGTTGCTTGGCATCTACATTGACAACAGCTTAAAATTTGACTACCACATCCAACATACAGTAAACAAATCCAACACACTGAACAAAACTCAACAGAAACTAGGTTCCCGATATAGACTTAAATTTTAACACACGCTTACCAAGACTATCCATGCAAATGTCACTAAAGGCCATCTCACTGGAACTATTCTTTGAGCTCACCAAAGTTTTAGACTCAGTAAATCAAACTATTTCACTAGCATACACTTTAGTGTTAAATGTAATAAATTAATCTACCCCTCAGAAAGTTCCCTGGCAAGTTCTTCAAGGCTGTATTCTGTCTCTGTCCCATTTAGCATCTGTATTAATTCCTTACCATATGACCTCAGACTGCCAGACCTTATTTTGTATGTGGATAACCTTGTGTTATAGATATCAATTACTAAACAGAAAATAAAATAATATTTAACCCCCCCAAAAAAAATCTCAAGAACCTCCTTCACTAGCGAATGCCAAAAAAAAAAAACATGATTTCATTGCAAATTCCAGAATCTGAAAAACTGCCTCCTCTGTCTCCCCATCTTACAATAACCAAGACTTTGAACTTTCTCACCTTCAAATACCTTGGCATCTCACTGGGCCAAAGTATCACTATGATCTTGCACTTCAAAAAACTTAAATCCAAAATCAGCACCCACATATTTGCTTTGTCATAAAATAAACCCCTTTCTCTCTACTAAAAGATAAATGACTACTGGTAAAATGTTACTACAATACTAAATAGACCATATACTTCTGTTACTTGTATACTTAGAAAGGAAATGCTTAAACATCATCCAAACTCCCTCTAGCAAACTCTGTTTCTTTAGCCTACTCTTACAGCAATTAAAATATGACTGTACTACCCTTCAGTACGTGATTCAGTTTCCTATAGACAAACGTGCAGTTTTCCTTCCCCTTAAGTTATATTATGAAAGCTCCCATCCCCATCCATAGACTGACTATTTGAAACACACCATACAAATTTTGATCTTCAACAAACAATGTTCCAGCCTTACTCAAACCATGCTTTATCAATGCTTGCACCTACACTCTGTCAGTCACTTGCTACCTTTATTTGTAACTGCTCCACTTACAGCCAATTTAAAAGCAGACTAACTAACCAACTAAAATAATGTATACCTGACACACTGCTTCAATGCACTAAGCATCAATGTTTCCCCACCTTGATTAAGGTAAAAATCTTCTCATTGATTATTAACACATACTTCACCATCATACCTCACAACCATTCATTTGTATTATGACTCAACTTTTAGCTCTGTCCTTCTTAATACCTCCTAAAACTGTTGACTTTTAGAGAAAAAGTAATGAATTACATATGATATATAATGACAAGAATTAGCATTATAGACTCCTTTTACTTCAGAAAATGTGTATTAATTCACATTCTCTTACTCTGTCGATATTTCATGTTAATATTATGAATATTGTAAGTGCATCCCTGATTGCCTGTGATAATTTCTGAATATGTCCCTGATTCTGTTGAGATTTGTCCCTGATTCAATAAGATTTGTCCCTGATTCATTAGGTTTTTCCATGATTCTATTCAGATTTGTCCCTGATTCTCATGAGATTTGTCCATGAGTATTTTTGGATTTGTCTCCAATTCTGTTGACATTTGTCCCTGATCCATTGAGAGCTATGGTCACTATGAATGTGTGTAATCCACTACTTCTCATTAAAAATAACCCTCTTTCTTCCATCCACCTTTACAGACTGGTGCCTTTAAAGCATTTTTCTCTTGCCCCTAAAGAACACGGCTGTTCAAGGGGAAACATACCTCAGGTAAGAAATACCTGCTAGTTTTGATCTTGCAAGAATTCTTGTTCATACCTATATTTTAAACAAAACACTGTAATGGATTATTTTAGCCTGCAGTCACTCCTCTAAACTAATACTTTTTGTTAAATAAAAACAAAGATAACAACACAGGAGGCTCAGATGCAAAAATTTACTAGTGTACACCAGGAGGCAAAAAACGTACAAGTATAGAATTTTGTCTGACATGATGCAGGAAGTACACAATTTTATATAGGTTTACATTCAAGCCGTGCCCACCTTACTGACGTGGTTAGTCACAGAGCACCTACGTCACTATGGTCTACAATATTCTATTCATAAGAAAAGCTGATGTTATACATTTTAAAAGTTTTCCCATGGGAATAATATAGCCTTGCAAGGCACCTGGTCAGTTATAATGTCTTTCTGTAAATGTTACTCCTTCAAGGTTTCAGGCCTGCTCGAATACAATAGTTGGTTCAGTCTTGTAATACACTTCTTTGTTCTTCTTGCAACATTACTTCAGCAGCTGTGTCTTATCTTGGTAACATTCACAAGGCCAATTGTCCCAGAGGAAGGAAGAAGATTTTCAATGCTTTATACATTTAATTTCCTGACCCAGCAGATAATCATTAGTGAAAAACATAAGCTTGCTGAGCTGGCTACTGCCAGGGTCAGAGTTCAAATACACTGCAGCTCCAAAGCTTCAAGCAATTACATGTAAAATCATTCTTATTGCCATATTGTTAATAGAATAAAATGCATTATATACTTTTTGCTTTTTAACTAACACTTTATATGTGTTCAAATACTTATTTTTCTAACATTTTCCTCCCTTTTAATACTTTTTATTCTATTCTGAAATATAAACACTGTTATATCGTCCCCTAGCCTTCTCCCTTAAGGACTTTCAACTAGGCAAGTCATTTAGTTTATACTTCGGAAAGAGTTTTGTCTGAAATTAATTGTTCCAATTCAATGTCTTGGTACAAAGTTTCAGTTACAGATATATCAATAAAATCTTTGATCAATCTTTTCATGCAGGGGATCCCACAACAGACACATGCTCCCAATAGGAGCAGACCAACACAAATAGCAATCAAGATGTTCATTAGGATGGAACCCCTCCCACCAAACAGACTCTGGAAAAAGTTCGTCAGTGGGTTTGGGTCTGGTTCAGTCATGGCCGATACCTGCTGTATTACCTCTAGGTGGTCATTAATTTCATGTTGATTGTCTGGTATAAATGCACAGCATTCTTCTTTGATAAGCGTGCACGTACCACCTCTCGCCGCTAGGGTGAAGTCAAGAGCCATTCGGTTTTGTAGCACAACAGTTCTCATCACATTCAGTTCATCAGTCACTAGTTCAAGAGCAGAAAAAGTTGCGTTACTCATTACTTCGAGAAGTTTCGACAGCTTTCTCAACTCCCAGATCGATTTGACTGCTCCATATGCTGGAAGTATTCCAGCCCAGGATATAACACTGTCACTCAAGTCCATATGAGTCAATTTTTCTTTATCTTTTACAGAATGATGGTCCTGCCAACCAGCTTTGATTTTTCCCACTGGGTTCACAGGTTTTCCGATTGGACCTTCAGGTTTCCAGGCTACATCTCTCACATTTCGTATCTTACCTAGAGGTAATTCTGCAGTATGCCTTATGGCTGGAAACAGATAACCCAAAAAACAACTGCCGGACCAATTCTCAGGTAGCCATTTGTATGCCTTTTTCCCACAAACAAAATAACAGTTTTCTACTTTAGTACTGATGTGGGTTAATTCTGAATGAAACATATTCTTGTCTATAACAGACAATTGTTTATGTAAAACAGGATTTCTCTGCACATCACTTAATGTTGTTTTCATTAAACTCAAATATGAATCATAATTTGTGTGACAAACAGTGCCTTTATCTTTAGCTTTAATATAGCATTTGTAAGATATGGTTATATTACAGTTACTCCAACCCACTTGAAGTGTATCATTTTTGTAAAAACATACAATTCCCTTCTGTGTAATAGGCAAATACAATGCAATTTTGTCCTGTGATCTTACAGATCCTGTATCAAAAAGTAAATTCTCCCAAGTCTCATTTATCCCCAAGGGGACAGCGGACATCAACAGTCCTCCATATACTGTTGGTATAGCAGTACAAACCCAGCAATGAAATGTTCATAGTCTCTACATATACACGCTTCATAGCTAGGTATGTGTTAAAGTTTGGATGCCAGTCTATAGACAGTTCATCACGTCTCTCCACTTTCACTTGTGTGGTTACATGTAGGAAAAACCACAACAAAAGGAAGGTCATCACAATCATAGTCAATAAATGCATAGTCAGCAAGATGATTAAACAACATCTTTGGGGTTGATCTGTATTTTTACTCGTTTTGCTCTTGGCCATCCTGCCTTTGTTGTGTGTCAGTCACAAAATGTTTATCAAGTTGAAAATTCTTTACCAGTTTACAGTGCATCAGATGGACCCAGGACGACCTCTCAGCAACTTTGACTGCAGTAAGCGTCGCCAACAGTACCTGGTACGGTCCTTCCCACTTTGGACTCGCCCAATTCTTCCTCTTCGTAACTTTCAACCACACCCAGGACCCCGGAGTCAGCACTGCTTCCAACGGTCTGGTCTGCCTTTTATCTGAAAAAGAGTTCAACTGCAAAACAGTTTTATTTGTTAAAAGTTTCCTCATATAGCTAGCTAATGAGCTGTCAGCCTCTAGTTCTGCAGACATGAGAGCTTTCCATTGTGGCACATAATACGCCCTTCCAAATATCACTTCAAAGGGGGTCAAACCCTTTACGTTTGGAACTGTTCTCATGTTCAGCAGTGCCAAAGGCAAACAGCAAATCCAGTTCTTCTGTGTTTCGCTTACTAACTTCCTCAACTTGCTTTTTAAAATTCCATTGTACCTTTCCACCAGTCCTGCAGACTGTGGGTGGTAAGCACAATGATTCTTCAAGGAGATCCCAGAGAATCTTCCAAGTTGGTGAATCGTCTGATTAACAAAATGTGTCCCATTGTCACTATAGATTCTTTCTGGTATGCCAAATCTAGGAATTATTTCTTTTATTAGGGCCTTTGCCACTGTTGCTGCATCCAGATTTTTAGTTGGAAAAGCTTCTACCCATTTGGAAAACATGTCTATAATTACTAAACAGTATTTTTTTCCTTCACATTTATTCAATTCTATGAAATCCATACAAATAGTGTGGAATGGATATGGTGGTATAGGAAAACTCCCTTGCTTGGGTTTGAATGCCCCTTGTGCATGATGTTTGTTACAGATATGACATGCTGCACAAAATTTTTGTGTATAGTTTGTGAATCCATATGTTTGGAATATTCGATTTACTAACTGTACCATCCCTCCTGTTGAGACATGGCACTGCCCATGGCTCAACAAAGCTGCATATCTAAATAAATTAGATGGCAATATTGTTTTTTTCTCTTTGGAGACATACAGTCCATTTTCGAGGATTGCACCTCATTTCTCCTATTTTTGTTTCTCTGCTTTTGTAGTTAATGTCTGCATTGTTTTTAACATTTCTAGATCTAAAATCTCAGAGGGCTGTAATTCCTCGGTTAAAAGTAAAGTTTCTGAGTCTGAGGCTGCTTGCTTTGCAGCTGCATCAGCTTTTGCATTTCCTTTTGAAATTGTATCCTGTTGTTTTGTATGAGCTAAACATTTACAAATAGCTACTTTAGTAGGTAACTGAATGGAATCTAACAAGTTCAAAATAAGTTGCGCATGATTAATCGGTTTACCATTAGATGTTATCATTCCCCTATTTTTCCATTGTTGTGCAAAAACATGCACTGTAGAGAAAGCATACTGACTATCAGTATATATGTTCACACATTTATCTTTCACTAGAGTGCAAGCCCGTGTTAAGGCTATCAGCTCTGCTGCTTGAGCAGACAGGTTATGCTGTAAGGGTTGGGCTTCTAAGATCTCTGTATTTGTAACTACTGCATACCCTACTAGATTTTTCCCTGTAGGACCCTTTCTGCAGGAGCCATCCACGTAAAATGTCACCTCGGCATCATCCAAGGGCATATCAGTGAGGTCTTGTCTGGGCAAAGTTATTTGTTCAATTTCCTGCAGGCAGCTGTGAGGTGTTCCATCCACAGGAGTCGGAAGTAATGTTGATGGATTTAATTTTATACAACGTTCAATTACCATATGAGGTTGGCTCAGCAGTATGGTCATACATGAAAGATGTCTAGCAGGAGATAGATATGCTATTTTTTCTTGCAGTAAAATTATCGCGACTGCATGAGGCACACTCAATGTGAGAGGGTGGAATAATACCACTGAGGCCGAAGCTTGTACTGCCATTGCAGCTGTGACTACTGCTTGCACACAGTGAGGCAACGATCGTGCCACTGGGTCTAACTGTGATGAATAGTAAGTTATGGGGCGTTGCTTATCCCCATGCTGTTGCATCAGAACTGGCGTCATGTATCCCTGTTTACAATCTACGGTCTGAAAAAATCTTTTGTGGTAATTTGGAAGTCCTAAAACTAATGATGAAGCTATCAATTGTTTTAGTCTGCAGAAAGCTGTTTCTGCTTCAGGTGTCCATTGTAATACATCTTGTGCTGCCATTGGTGTTTTATATATTAAATCAGCCAGTGGAGCAGATTCTAAAGCATAGTTTGATATCCAGCTTCTACAAAAATTCGTCGTTCCCAAGAAAGACATCATTTCCTCCTTGGTTGCTGGTTTAGGTGCCTGTAAAATTGCTGTTTTTCTGTCTTCGTCTAATATTCTACCTTCACTGGATATTACATATCCTAGGTATCTAACCTGTTTTCCTCCAAAGTGGTAACTTACTTTTGTTTACTTTGTGTCCCTGTGCTGCTAAAAATTTCAATAATGCTATCGTATCCTTCCTGCATTGATGCTGGGTGGGGGCTGCTAGTAAAATGTCATCTACATAAAGTAGAATCTGACTACCTCCTGGTGGGGTAAACCCTGCCAGGTTGCTTGCCATTTCTTGTGCAAATATCGTTGGACTTTCACAATATCCCTGCGGTAGCCGAGTATAGGTATATCTTTTACCCTGAAATGGAAATGCAAATCAGTACTGGCTATCAGGATGTATAGGTATTGAAAAGAAAGCATTGCTTATATCTACCACAGTGAAATATTTTTGTTGTGGCTTCAAATCATTCAACAAGGTGTGTGGGTCTGGCACCGTAGGTGCTCTGGGTATTATTGCATTGTTTACAGCTTGTAAATCCTGTACCATCCGCCATTCCCCGTTTGCTTTTTTAACAGGAAATAGAGGGGTGTTACATGGTGAATCAAGAGATTCTACCAGTACTCCTTCCTTGAGTAATGCTGCTATTATAGGCTTGATTCCTTGCTCTGCATCTTTCCTCAAGGGGTATTGTCTTTTCTGTGGTCTAAATGCTGATTTTGGTGTAATAGTTACTGGTCCTGCTGTTTGAATAAGTCCTACATCTGATTTGCCTGTTGACCAAAGAATGTTTGGTATGTCACACAAGGCTTTTTCTTCTTCTTTCTTCTAATAAGAATGCTAATCAGCTGTCTTCACTAGTTTGTAAGTGTACAGCTGAATGCGTCTGTGTTAGCCAATTCAATTTCTGTTTTTGTATTCCCTGCTCTGATAATTCTAACTCAGTTTGTTTTTCCCATCTTGTTACTTTTTCTCCTAAGTCCGCCCATTTCATATTCTTGCTTTTTGTTAAGTTAATATGTGGTAGTTGATTAGATTTGTACAGTGTCATGAATTCCTGAGGTAGTGAACAGCTTACCACACTGTTTCCCTCAGTATCCCAATACAAGGTACGTAATACTAATCTGTTAGCAGGATTTTTGAATAATTCTTGCTCATATTCTTTATCAGGTCCTGGCATGCTACAGTAGTATAGAGTACAATGTAACAAATGTTGCTGGTCAGTGTCAAGGGAGGGGGCCTTACTGATGGCTACATTCATCAGTTCCTCAGTTACTGCCCCTGGACCAGTCGTAACTAGGTCCTGGCTGTACCAGTAAAAAGTTTCACCCTCCGGACGCACCACAAAAGTATCCATTTGTCTTTGTGCCTCCATATCCTGCATAGTAGGAACTACCGCTATGCCAAATATCTGCATAAGATCTCTTCCCAGTAAGTTTACTGGACATTTTGCAGAAACTACAATTTTACTTTTCTGAGTCATACTTGAAACAGGGTCAGTTATTGCTATATTATGGGAGAGTGGCTCCCTATATAGCTGTCCATTTGCTGCTTTCACTAATATATAATCAGGTGATTCAGAATATTCTGGTAACTTAGAGGGGTGTATCAAAGTCCGTGATGCTCCTGAGTCACACAGGAATTTAACTTCCCTTCCTTCCACCAGAAGTGTAACTTCCGGTTTTGTGTCTGCCAGATAGAGCTCCAAGCTCAGTAATGCCAAATCTAAAATTTCACTTTCTTCATCCTCTACATCTGCTTGCACTTCCTCTGTTCCTTCCACTACATTTACATTTGTCTTTTGTTTGTTTGCCTTTCCTGATGATTTTTGACTTTCATCACTATCATACAGTCAGTCCTCATCACCCTTGCTTTCTGTAGTCACCTTTTTATTTAGCCTGCAATCCCTTGCTAAATGTCCTTTCTTTCCGCACTTAAAGCACTCACCTTTCTTTTTTCTCTCTTCAAAATCTTCTGACCTTTTGTCAGATTGTCTATTTCCATGGGCATTTTTCTTACCCTTTTTACCTGACTGTACTACAAAGACCTCAGCTCTGTCTTCAGCTGTGAAGACCTGCGTCTTCTTTTTCTTTTTACTATTAAAGTGTCTTTCAGCATGTCTAGCATATTCAAGTAAGGCTTGTAGCCTACTTGTTCGATGATCTATCATATGCTTTGTAATAAAGCTACTGATAGGTGCAATGCAACCTTTCAAAAATGCATTTTTCAGTTGCTGTTCATACGAGGTATCATGTGTCTGATTTTCAGGAATAGCCATATCACTATGGTTATAAAAACATTCCAATAATCTTCCATAGTACCCATCTACAGTTTCATTCTCTTGTTGTATGCATTGATTAATGCAAGTCCAATCTGCTCTAGGTTTCCATTTTTCAGAAATTCGGTCTGTAAGACCTTTTACTCTGTTGTCTAGTTCTGCGTCACTATGTGGGAGTGGTTTAAGCTCTGCATTACGAGGATTCCAGGTGCCACAAATCATGTGCCAGTCTGGACCCACAATCTGTCTAACTACCTTTTCTACTTCTTCCCCATTCAAGTGGTAACTTAGTCTCATACCTTGTAAATCTTGTAAAAACTTTGTGTAATTAATTTTTGGATGAGGGATTCCCTCTGTAGCTTTCCGAATATCTTCCGGTGTCCATGGTCTGTATACTAGAAGAGTTGGGTCCTGCCCTTCCTGTCCTGCCTGAGGATTTGGTACCCCAATTAGTGGACAGATTTCTTCCTCAATCTTCTCTAGTGTGTTTCTCCCTACTTGATATAAGTCTGTGTCCCCAAGTGTTTTACGTGTCCGGGACCTAGTTTCAATAGGATCTGTAAAAAATGGTTTTAGTGTTCTTGTGACTTCAGGATGATGTGGAGGCGGACCAGCTTGTCCTCCTGCTTCATATCCTGAAAAAGGCATCGGAGGGGGTGGGGGAGGAGGAGCCGTCACTATTACTGTATTATTATCCTCTTTATCTAAAAATAACGTTTTAGCATTTTTAGTTTTTTGTTCCCTTCGGTTTACTTCCTCAATCCACCTGTGTGCCTGAGGAATGCCTAATCGCTGTTGTTTTTTTGCCTGACCTTCTACGTCAGATTTAAGTTGTTTTAAAAGTTTAATTAATGAAATTTTATTTAATTTACCATCAAATCCGTATTTATTAACCCATTTTGTATAATACCTTACATTATCAGCTCGTTGTAATCGCATATATTTTGCGTCTTCAGTTAGGGGCGGATCGCGCGATGTTTTAGTGCACTGATTTCCCATTCTAAAAGAAAATGTTACGTAACCCTTTTCACCACGTGGTATTTCAGTTCCTTACACAGTTTATCTAGAATAACTGCCTACCTTATTCTGTTTCCCTGATCCCTGACAAAATATACAGCAATTTCCTTTTGTCCCTGATCTGTATAACAAATCTTTCTGACAATAGTATTTACTGCAACCTAGTCCCAAATCTAAAACAGAAAGAAGGCAAATATCTTCCTACCTGAGCCTCCTGAGTCGACCAGTTCGAGACCGCTCTTCGGCCGCAGATCAGAAAGTGGCCAGCCTCTCAAAATGACAATTCAGTCGGAGGTCTTTCGTATTTCAAGAAGAACCGTTTCGGTAGCTTCTCCTGCACAGTGTTCGACCACCGGTACACTCTGATCTGTAGCTGTCTGAGGGTTTCCGGTCTGAAGGACCAAACTGTTAAATAAAAACAAAGATAACAACACAGGCGGCTCAGATGCAAAAATTTACTAGTGTACACCAGGAGGCAAAAAACGTACAAGTACAGAATTTTGTCTGACATGATGCAGGAAGTACATAATTTTATATACGTTTGCATTCAAGCTGTGCCCACCTTACTGACGTGGTTAGTCACAGGGCACCTACATCACTATGGTCTACAATATTCTATTCATAAGAAAAGCTGATGTTATACATTTTAAAAGTTTTCCCATGGGAATAATACAGCCTTGCAAGGCACCTGGTCAGTTATAATGTCTTTCTGTAAATGTTACTCCTTCAAGGTTTCAGGCCTGCTCGAATACAATAGTTGGTTCAGTCTTGTAATACACTTCTTTGTTCTTCTTGCAACATTACTTCAGCAGCTGTGTCTTATCTTGGTAACATTCACAAGGCCAATTGTCCCAGAGGAAGGAAGAAGATTTTCAATGCCTTATACATTTAATTTCTTGACCCAGCAGATAATCATTAGTGAAAAACATAAGCTTGCTGAGCTGGCTACTGCCAGGGTCAGAGTTCAAATACACTGCAGCTCCAAAGCTTCAAGCAATTACATGTAAAATCATTCTTATTGCCATATTGTTAATAGAATAAAATGCATTATATACTTTTTGCTTTTTAACTAACACTTTATATGTGTTCAAATACATATTTTTCTAACACTTTTATTTCAGTTTTTTATGTTGGTTGTAAAATTGCTTGCCCTGCCTTTGTTGCTTTTCCTGGAATGTAGGTAAAATGGGTCATCTTTGAATCAGTCCACTACCTCAGTTAACAAGCAAACAAACACAAAATATATATACATACATGCAAAAATAAACAAATCAGAACAAACAGAACTGCATCTGATGTTTGAAAGATCAACGGTGTTAACTGTCACATAATTAGAAAAAGCACGCAAGATTTTATACAGGAATTTTTACAAGAGAGGTGTGGTAAGGATGAAAAAGTAAGAACTGATATAAGAGATGAGCAATAAGAAGATACGTGTATGAGGAAAAGAGAGCCTGAGATGCCAAAAATAAAACCACTTCATAAGGTTTCTCTATCATCACATCACATTTCAGACATGTATCACGTCACAATTCTAAACCAGTTAACGGAGAAAGTGATCTGTGGGCTTACCTTTTGTCACCCTATCCTTGTCTTTTGTGATCAGTATCACTGCAATACCACTTGCTGATTTTAGATTGTCCATTTTCTTAGTTTATAGCTCTTTGCATTAAATCCAAGAAAATCCTTATCCAGGATTCCTGAACCAGTTTTCCACTACCCTCCAAGCATAACATGCCTATTTATTCCCAAATCCTATCTCATCATAGGAGTATTGTTCCAAAGCCTCTAGGTACACTTGGTGCCTTACTCTCCTATTTTCCTTCCCCCTCCAGTATTCAGATCCACTGTGACTGATTTTCCTCACTTTGGGACAACTCCACCCATTTGACTCAGGCAGAGTAACCTGCTTTTAAAAACAGTATTACTCCTTATGTGGCCCAGAAAATAACAACAAACATGTCTGATGGTGACACCCTGAAACTGGATGTTAGTTAAAATGATAAGCCCAGCATGATTTCTGACATACTACCTATATCTATTACATTTCCTACTGATTTGGTCCCCCTTTATTAACTCTGGCATGCATGATCACCATTCACATACCAGCATGCTTCTCAAATGGCAAGATTTTCGCAGAATGCCCAGATTGTTGCCTCATATTTTTGGTCTGTTCCTCACAAAATTTATGATTTTTTGGATTTTTGTGGTGAATCAGTAAGGACTGATTTCTCGAAATAATGACAGGCATTTGAGTTTCAGACTTCATATCCTCCAGAAGATGTGTGGTAACACAAGACCTTTTATTCTAACAACTTTCTAAGTTTATAAGAGCAATATTTAAAATTTGTCCCTATTTTTGGGACTTTATCACTCCAATAATTTTGGCTTTATCCAGATTTTTTTTTTGTGCTAAGAGAGGTTAAGTGCTACGCATACCAGTACACTTTGCATACCTTGTTTTTATTTCTCTGAACTGCTAGTAAAAATCCAGTCAGATCCCTTCCCCATTTTATAATGTATTTTTCTAATTTTCAAATAATAATTTTGTGGTATAATATTCATATTGCTCTGTTTTAAGACCATTGCCATTTACTATATGTTGGCTAGAAATAGGTCCTCAAATTTTCAAGGTGTGATCTCACTTGAATTTTCTTGTTACAACTCAGCCAAAGTTGCTGTCATATTCTTGGCTCAACATGTAAAACTGCCATTCCCTTTCCTGTTAGCACAAATATATATCCTGCCTCATATTTTCAGAGCTTTTTATTCAATACCAAGGATTCATCAGTACCTTTAAGACGACCTTCCCTCTATTCTGTGTATTTTATACATCACTGTCTTTAGTCCCGTGTCTTAATGCTCCAAGTAAATTGCTTTTACTTTGTTGCTCACTTGCTCAGTTCATAGCTCCACTTTCTGACTGTCCTGGATATATTTGAGGCTTTTTTTAATTTGGCTACTCAGAAGTGTCAGTTCAGTTATGATCTACATGCCTTTGGACTCAGTTGCTCAGTTAAGGTACTGCCTTTTATCCTGCTTGGTTTCCCTTCAAAACTTTTTTCTTAATACTCCTGTCTGCTGATCTTTATCTGGGACACAAGCTACACTGTCAACTTCCACAGTGCAACACTGTAATTATTTTATTTGATTTATTTACACTTTGTTGACTGAGTTAGTCTCACTAGGCCAGTTGCCTCTTTTTCATTCAAAACCTAATGTGATATTTATATTGGTCAGGGCAAAGGAGAGATCTCCCTTCTGTTTTCAATAAGTGCCATGAAAGCTTTAACATTCATCTGAACTACCAATAATTCAGGAAGGTGGAATCTCAGTTTAACATCTCATTTGAAGGATGGCACACTCTGTAATGAAGCACCCCCTTATATTGCACTGCAATATCAATATTGGAAAATGAACCCAGTTACCTCTACTTGTACCTTTACCTGCCTTAGATGCATCACTATGCTTATGAGATTCAATTACTTTTTTGTACTTTGTAGCAACAACTCTATGACTTTTTCCTAATGCTCATCTCCACCTGTTCCTTGAATTAACTTGCAGTTTACTAGTCCTCACAGCAGCCATGCATTCAACTGCCTCCCTCAGGAATTCACTGAGTGATAAATACAGACATAATTATAGGGCCAGAAGTCAAAATTTTAATTTATCACATCAGTAATGTACAAATACAACATCACACCAATACCAAAAATGTTCTTACCTTCCATCATTCTTTCAGAAGTATCCTCCTACCAGCCACCATCTACAGGACTCATCCATTTCCTCCTTTTTAAAAATTACCATTGTTAGGTCTTTTACAAGTTTCACTGTCTTATTAAAATAACTGTTTATGGTTTAACTCGGCCTACTACCCACAGGAGTCCCAGCCTAGCATATAACAGTTCAGTTACTCTATGTGAAAGAATAGCTTAAAATCCCCAGTTGAAAAGAATCTAATTTATTATTATTAAGTTGTCATTTTTTTTTAAGTATTTAATGTCTGGAGATCTAACAAGGTCTGCGATGCCTTTTCAGTCTGGTTGGCCAAGTGTAGAATTTCAAAAAGAG
Organism: Protopterus annectens; assembly: GCF_019279795.1. Classification (NCBI taxonomy): domain Eukaryota; kingdom Metazoa; phylum Chordata; order Ceratodontiformes; family Protopteridae; genus Protopterus; species Protopterus annectens. The sequence goes on along the minus strand of NC_056726.1, from coordinate 264,029,863 downwards.
GAGAAACATGACCATCCCTCTCTCAATGTCTCTGAATATGTATACACACACACACACACACACATACACACACACCCCCACACCCCCTCCCACACACACACCCACCCCCCCACACACACACATGCACATAATTCACCTCTTTTGCCCTCATTCCCCATTCCCTCTTTCTATTCCCTCTCTTTTTTCCACACACTCCCCCTTTTATTTCCCTTTTAGGTTCATAGGTTCATAGGTAGGTACTAGGCTATTTGCCCAAAGGCATTTATAAGCCTAGCCAGAATGTGTTGGCTTTCACCGCCCCCTTAGATTAGTTCCCTGTGCTTCTGTCCAGCAGACCCACTAAAGTGATCCCCGGAGTAAACTTTCTTTTTCCCATCCACTCATCAAGGTTTCTCTTGAAGAGTGTTAGCAAGGAGCTCTGCCTAATGTAGATTGGAATCTTGATCCAAAGCATGGGAAATCTCTGGGACAGGAATCTATCCCTCCAGCACGTCCTATTTATTGTTGTGGTGAGGTTTAGATCCCTAAAGCATGTGGCTCGAGGGGATAAGGTTTTCTCTAGGTGGAGCATGTCCATCAATTCTGGGTTGGACTTGGCCTTGTATTTCAGGCAGAGATCACCTCTGAGTAGGCAGTATGCAACCGAGTACAGCTAGAGTTTCTTCAGTCAAGCTGCATAGGGCATCTGTCTGAGGCCAGTGATCCTCTTGGTTGGGTACTTCTGTGGTCTTTCCAGCTGTTGCAGGTGTCTTGTAAGGTACATCTCAAATGGGGCGTTGTACTCTATGATGGGTTTGATGAGTGACCAGTAGAGTGGCACAATGACCTCATTTGATCTGGATGCAGACCCTTTTGTGATTAGGTGGGCCACATAGAAGGATTTTCTAACCACTTTGGCAATGTGATTATCAAAGGAGAGATTACTATCTACCTGGGTCCCCAGATCCCTTATTACATTTTCCATATTTAGGGGACTACCACCTATGTGGTACTTTGTGGGTGCTTTGTTTTTTCCAGTGGGGATGACTATGCACTTTTTGGCATTTAGCTTGAGGCCATGATTTTGACCCAGGTATCCGTCTCAGTGAGACCCTTTTGGAGGATGTCTGTGTCAGCCTGAGATTCAATTATAGCTTCTAGTTTGCAGTCGTCTGCGAACTTGGTCAGCCATAGCCCTCCTGTGCTTGCCTGTACCTCTGAGAAGTATATGCCAAACAGGAGGGGTCCTAGGATTGGGCCCTGGAGAACACCACTTGTAACTGGTTTAGAGTTGGACCTAGCTCCTGCAACTCTCACCATGTGGGTTCTGTCCATGAGCCAGTTGGCAACCCATTTCGTGACATAGTGGTTTATGTGCAGACTGGTGAGCTTGTCCATAATACCAGAATGGAGAATGGTGTTGAAGGCCTTTGTGAGGTCTAGGTAGGCTGTGTGTACCACCTTTCTTTCATCTATAGCCTTGGTAACTGTCTCAAAGAAGTCCACCAGGTTTAGGAGGCATGATCTGCCCTTAACAAAGCCGAACTGGGTAGGGTCCAGTGTTTGGAGGTTCCCAATGTCTCTGTTAATGAGCTCCATGATGATGTGCTCCATAGCCTTGCAGACCAAGCTAGTCACGCTTATAGAATGATAGTTCCCGGGGTCTGTTATGGCTCCACCTTTGTGGAGTAGGATAACTGTTGCTGTATTCCACACTATGGCTATGTAGCCTGTGGAGAGGCTGAGTTTGAACAGTGTGTTTAGGTGAGGGGTAAGTTCGTCTTTGAGCTCTTGTAGGACGCAGCCTGGGACACTGTCCTGTACCACTGATGCTGTGTTTTTGGCTTTGGAGAGGGCTGTTTTAACCTGAGTGTCTGTGATTTCAGGGGCTCTACATTCTTCTGGTATGGTTATGGGCCCTTTTGGGGGTGAGAGGGGGGTGAAGTTTGCACTGAACCTGTCTACCAGGATGTTGGTGATATTGGTCGGTTCAGTGTATTTTGTGTCATTCTGCACTAACTCCGAGCAGATCTGAGCATTGCCACTTAGATTCTTGACATAGCTAAAGAATGTCTTGTGGTTATTTTTGGAGTCCTTGGCAATTTTTCTTTTGAAGCTCGTCTTGGATGATTTTTATGAGGGATCGTAGTTTCTTGCTGATACTGATCAGGGATGTCTTCCCTTCTTGGGATTTTACTCTTTTCTGTACTAGTTTCCTCCTATTGTATAGCTTGTTTATGGCAGGAGTCCACCAGACTGGTTTCCTTTTCTTGGAGGAGTGAGTCTTGATTTTGCTTGGGATAGCACGATCCATGTATTCTTGTAGGTGCCCATAGAATGCATTGCAAAGGATTTTGCAGCTTGGACAGCATTATTCTTTAGCATGGGGGCTTTGAAACTTTCCACCTCGGTCTTAAGTAACGTGAAGTTTGCTTTTGAAAAGTTTTTCATGGTGGTTTCCTTGTCCGGGGGTGGGGGCGGAATGTGGATATCCAAAGTGATTTGTTTATGGTCAGATCTAACCAGCGAGGGGTTGACCTCCAGTGTGGAACACCGGTTGCCCATGTTGGTGATGACCAGGTCCAATATGTTGTCACCTCTTGTGGGAGTGTTGGTCAGTCTAACCAGGGCATTTGAGTTTATAAATTCTAGGAAATACTGGGCAAGGGAGTTATTACTTGAGTAGTTCTCCCAGTTAATGTTTGGGTAATTGAAATCACCCAATATTAGGGTGTTTTGTAGGACCTTTATGTTTCCCAGTGTTTCCAGAAATGTGGAATGGGGGTCCTGGGACATGGTGGGTGATCTGTAGCAAGCTACAATTTGAATTGCAGTTTTCTCCCTCTGTTCCTCTCTTCTTGCTCACCTTTATTGCCTATCACCATCAATTACACATTTATTTAAATCGCTTTATTCTTTGCATATTATTTTCACCACAGAATCTTTGCACTATATGAAGTTACACCAGTATACAGTTACTCTACTTACCTTTGCTGCTAACTCTGTTGTAATATGATGTCTACATGCATCTGTGTTCTGTGATGTCAGGGATGATACCTGCCACCTTTGTTTATGCTTCTCAGAAGGCTTCAGTTTCTGTTCTGTTATGGCATGGATTAAAATGTATTGTTTCTTTGGTCCAGGTAGATCAGTAGTTTTTGGCAGATAAGTAGATAAAACCATACCTCTCAACCTGTTAGAAAAATAAATCTGGACAAGGCCATAAATAAAAGTGGGACAGAGGCCCAAAAATATGGACAATTTTTAAGCATTGCTCTCACAAACTTAGAAAGTTGACTGAATGACATGTTTTGCATTAGCATGGATATTCTAAAGGGTGTGAAGTCTGAATCTCAAATGTCTGTCATTATTTTCTAACTTCAGTCTTTAATGATTTGCTACTAATTTTCCAGAAAACCACAATTATATGAAAAATGGACCAAAATATAAGGCAAAATTGTGGACATTTTGCAAAATTCTGTACAGTTGAGAGGTATGAAAACATATTCATATGTGTAATTATGTTGTTTGACAAAGCATGGCAACTGCTCTTTCTTCTGTTGATAGTAATATAATTATAATCTTTGGGGAGAACACTGAAGTATCTACAATACAGCGTGTACTGCATTGTAAAGCATCTTGTTTATTTGGAAATGTACGCAATGTTGCAGAAGCAGGACTTAAGGATGAAGCATGTTCATTGTGTTTATTTCTTACCATATATTGTTGCTAATTTTATTTCTGTTTTGTTAAAAATATTAACACTGGCATCATAAAAAAGAGTTTTGTTATGACTGTGCTCTTGCCACAAATTTTATGACAGAGCATTAGACAGAGTTTAGTTGTAAACCAGCATCCCATGAGTGTACTGCTATGTGTTCATAGGTTCATAGGTGTGTACTAGGCTAATGGCCCTGCAGCCTTTACAAGCCTAGCCCATAGGATTACACTGGTATCGTGTCACTCAACCTTAGTTCCCAGTGCCTCTGTCAAGTAAAGCCACTGGAGTGATCCCTGGGGTGAATTTTCTATTTCCCATCCACTTATCAAGATTTCTCTTGAAGCGGGCTAGTGAGGTGCTCTGCTTGATATGTATGGGAAGTCTATTCCATAGCATGGGCAGTCTCTGGGTTATGAACCTGTCCCTCCAGCATGTTCTGTTGATTGTGGCAATGAGGTTGAGGTCTCTGGAGCGTGTGGTATAGAGGGATTGGGATTTCTTTACATGTAGCATTTCTAAAAGAGCAGGGTCAGACATGGCTTTGAAAGTCAAGCAGAGATTGCCTCTAAGTAGGCAATATGAGACAGAGAATAGTTAGAGTTTTTTGAGTCTGTCCATATGGGACAAATGTTTAAGGCCTAGGATCCTCTTTGTGGGGTACTTTTGCGGCTTCTCCAGTTCGTTTCATTAGTATAATACATACCAGTCTTGTAATCATGAACATGACATCCCATGGTTTGTGTGCTTTAGAACTACTGAAATCAAATTTGTTAAATCAGAGCTTAGTAGAGAGCATATCTCTTAACCGCTTAGCCCAAGAAATCTGGACAAAACCTGACATAATGGGGGGACAACTGCTCAAAAATAGGGACAGATTTTAAATATTTTTTATAAAGTTAGAAAGTTGCTATAATAAAAGGGTCTATGTTAAAATTTATTTTCTAAAGGATATACAATCTGAAACTCAAATGTATGTCATTATTCAGTTATTTCATTCTTCAGATCATCCCAGTGATTTGCCAGAAAACCACAAATTTTATGAGGAATAGACCGAAATTTTGAGGCAAAAATGTGGACATTCTGCAAAAATCTGGACAGTTGAGAGGTATGATATAGACCCCTGAGATACCACATGATTGTATTAATACTTGTATTCACAGCTCAAAATCCATTTTAGTATACATAGTTTAACTTTCTCTTCCACTGGATTTTTAGTAATAGCAGGAGTGAAGAATAGAATCAAAGATCATGCATTTGCTGAGATGTATCAGTACTTCTCAGAATTCTCTTGTTCAGTATAATAACAATTGGTTCATAAAATTAGGTAAAATGTAGTAATCATGATCCAGAACTTTTTGTGTCTTTTGGCTTTTCCCGGTTAGGGGTCACCACAGCAGAACTCCGGTCCGCTAATGATTGGCAGTAGATTGTTATGAGCTGAGTTGCCGGCCCTGATGCACAGCCTTCAACGAAGGTACACCCATTCACACATGTCTCCACACAGAAGATGCTCTAAGTGAGAATCGAACAGGACAACATCTTACTGTGAGGTGACAATGCTACCGCAGCACCACCACTGCAACTCATACTAAGATATGACAAAACATTGGGACTGAATGTAACCGTTTTGAAACTGCTGCAATAAGTGCAGTTCAACACATTTACTTGCAGTAAATGGTAAAATTATCTGTCAATAGTTATATTCGATTTTACCTCCTTGACAAATTAGCAGCATTTATGTCTGTTTCCAGTATCTTGCCATTTGTTCTTCATTTAAAATTGAGTTAAAGGATATTTGCAATGGATTGGCGTGGAACTCCTTTAAGTTAAAGACCAATGTACATGGTATTTAATCTGAGCCTGTGCTGCAAGATTATCTGATGTTATAAAAAATGTCATTGCCTAGTCATTTGCAATCACAGGAAGGTCATGGGTCTTGGTTTCTAACGTTGAGAGATGGCTTTTTGCATTGCCATGTATGGAGTCTATGTTTGGCTACTGAAATAAAAATAAATGGGCATGGACACCTACCTAGTTGAACTTTCCTGGCAATCAAACGTCAATAAATAAATAAATATTAACTTTGCAGACCTGCTGCATTGGGACTCAGAACCCTCCTGGGTATGTGTTATTTACACAGTAACACACACACCCTGTTGGGCATTATTGCTTGCATAATTCATAGCTAGAGATTTGTGAAAGACAGAGGCTGCTGTTTTAAGTGGGATATCCAACTGTATAGATAGCATTTGCAGTATATTTTACTAAAATGATGTAGATGCAAGGGTATATTACTTATAATTTATTATTACTAAATTAGAGATGTTAGTTCATCAACAATAGTTTTTGCATGCAGCTTCACTGCACCTCCCCATCAGATGGAACTGGCAACTATACTAATTTCTACACCAATGCTTTATACAAGCACTTGTATAATTGAATTGACTCAGCCATACTGGATAGGACCAAAACAAGCTCTTCAAAAAAGAGCAAACCTGCCTGGTGGACGGCTGTCATCAACAGGCTTTACAATAAGAGGAAGAAATTGCTGTCTAACAGTAAGCGGGAGCAGGACCTAAGCTGGAAACACTCCCTCTTCACTTCCCATTCACATCAAGCAGAGCACTTCACTGGCCCTCTATAAGAGAAATCTTGATGAGTGTATGGGCAATAGGAAGTTCATCCCAGGGATCGCTTCCGTGGCCTTGCTTAACAGGAGCGCTGGAATCTAACTTTGGGTGGCATGATTCCAGGGAATCTTCTTGGGCTAGGATTATATAGGCTCCAGGGCCATTAGCCTAGTACACAGCAATGAACCTATGAACCTATTAGAAATAAAACTGCTGAACTGCATGTCTGGATAACCCAACATAAGCCTGATGTTCTCACTGTAACTGAAACAAGGCTTAAATGCAGTATAAAAAACTCTGAAGTTATACCGCCTGGCTATACTATTATCCATAATGACCATATAAAGAGGAAAGGTGGTGGCATTGCTTTAATATTTCCCAGTACCTACCACATTTTCCCTTACAGCATGCCAACACCAAAATTCATTTTAATTGTTTGGACATAAACTCTAACTCCCCTACATCTAGCATGAACTTATATAGTTTCACACATCTAATTAATGGCCCCACATGTTATATCAAGACATCAAATCCTCTATTAGACTGAATCCTGGCATCAGACCCTAGCAAATACTCCATCACAGGTACAATGTCTGACTCTCTCAGTGATCATCTCCCAGTCTATATGACTAGATATCTCACACATCAATTTAAATATCATATTTATAAAACAGCACATAACCTTTCCAAGTTTAACCCAGAAATGTTCATTACTACACTATCATCTATTAATTGGAAGTTCCTACAAATCCTCCACTTAGACATTGTTTTAGTTGAATTCAAAATATTTCTAAATATCCTAAATAGCCTTGCACCCCCTAGAAGGAAGAGACTAAAAACAAATAATACAATTTGGCTATGCAAAAAGAGTAGAATGCTAATGCAGTATAGAGAAAAAGCATGGAAAGAATGGCAAAAATGTAAAACACCTCAATATCTTGAGCTTAGCAATGCTTCGCACTATACAAAAAAGCAAATAAATGAAAACAAAAACTATACTATACTAGAATAACTTTCAGAATAATACTACACACAACCCTAAAACATTTTGGAATCCATTAAAGAAATCTAACATCCCGGCCAAAATTTCAACCCAAACCCCTCTCCCAATAACTCATTGTGATGTCCCTGCACTGGCCCAGTAATCTAGGAGCCTCAATCCTTACCATTAACACCAGTGAGAGGTGTGCACATTGGGAGGATGACAAGTACACACACAGTAAATTACAATTTCCCTTAAGAGCCCACAGAGATCACAGTCAGTCTAGGGCTGGTTTCTCCCTCTTTCTCCAGATCCCCAGTAAGACTCCCCTCTGGCACAACTATAAGGTTAAGATTTCAGCTGAGTGGTCAAGACAAAACCTCCAGAACCCTTTCTGTCCAACCAGTGCTTCTTGTCCCTGCCCAAGTAGTGACACACACACTTTGAGATTTGATTTATATACAAACACACAGACACTCCTGGGGAAGGCTGGCACAGGTTTACTAGCTATTCTCCCTTCTACCTAGACTATAAGGTAGTACCAGCTGCCACCAACCACCCTTTACCAGCTATTATAAGGCCCTTCCCAAAGATGAATGAAGAATGTTACTGTTATCCAAATGGTAAATGTGACCAACAACAAGTCTATTTAAGAGCGGCCTGTATAGTGTCACCAAATAAATATGCAAGTACCCTAAGAGCTTAAATATCTCTAAACAAACCAGACACAATTAAAATGTTTAAATATATTTAATAATAAATAATAAAACCACAAGACAATACTCAATAACTCAACACAGTGACAACAGAGTTCAGAATAACAGGAAATACTTTAAAACAACATTGCAGAACAGTCTCACATGAATACAGAAAACATATAAATTAATCTTACTATATTCCTGTCTATCTCTAAGACAAACTATGTTCTAAATAACTTACTTACAGAGCAACATGCAGACAGAAGTGCTGGACGAATGTTTCTAGGTCCAAAGACAAATGCAAACTGCACAGACTTTCTCTCTGAAATAGTTCTTAAGTTACTATCAAACATTTCTGCTGAGTTATCTCAGATTACATCATTCTTTATTACCTCCATGTCAAAAATACTTATCTTTTAGAAGTTTTCCTGGAACTGGAAGTCGTAAAACAGTTACACACTTTTACCTTTGAAAACTGTAATTATTTCTGTTTCCAGACAATAGAAGAATTTCTAGCTGTAGACATTCTGTCTCCTATCTGAGATAAGCACCATTGTAAACAATTCACTTATTTTGAGTTTGCAAGTTAACTCTGTTCTTTTCCAGTAGGGTACACTGTGGTTACATTCTTGAAGATCAACACATAACATACGGTTTAACATAACATATCGTTTTGTTACATTTGTAAGACAAGCATACAAATCATATTACTATTCACAAATAACATAGAATTATTTACAAAATTCCAGCTAGCTGGGCTGGCAGCCTTCACACTCATTACTCTAAACTTCAATACAATTCAACTCTTATTTTATAGATAGTATATCTAACCAAGGATTTGTCAACATTGAATCCCAAGCCTCCCTAACAGCCACATATCACTATATCCACTTTCATTTTCAAACCTGTGCCCACATCCTATATAAAACTACTCTTAAACAAACTTAAACCATGTTCTTCTTCAGCTGATGACCTTTCAAGTGAGTACCTAAAAATAGCAGCCAAAAGCATTGGCTATCCTCTCTCAATCCTTATAAAAAATAATAATTTACAAATGACATTAGTTATGAATGGGAAACCTATACCTAAAATATTAGAATTCTTTTTTCAGATTAAGAGTAATATAAATAAATATAAATAAAAATAAATCATACTTGTCAATAATTTACATCATTTTAAGATTTCAATTTATAGACGTTGATGTCTCTCACCAAGAATACTCTACAAAGATAAATAATAATACATGGTCAGAAACAAATAAAAGGCTATACTTGTAATCTATTAATAACTCCACATTATTTATCTATTGGAAAATCTTCACTTGGAAGTTTCTACATAGGAGTTTTCTAACTCTGAAAACAGTAGCTTTATTTTACAAAAAAGAGATTTAAGATGTTGGAGATATAATAGTGATCTGGAAGCAGATTGGAAACATAATTCTGGAATGTCAAATGGTTGCTTCATTTTGGAAGGATTTTGGAAACTTTGTTAAAACCTTATGTTCAGACAAATGTAATACTACTGATTCCTTGAATTTATTTAATGCCCCTATAATAGATCCTTGTCCAAGAACATGCCTCACCTGTGGTCTATACTAGCTGTTGCTAGAAAGATTATTAGAATACATTGGAAAACTAAAACTACCATTTCTTTTTCAGAATTTATTAATCTAGCTGAAAATGTCTAATAAAGAACTACAAACTATATGTACAAAAGGTTATGAACATTATGAAAATAGCTTGGCAAAAACTTAAAGATTTATTAGAAAATTATTAATGTTATTAGCTTGTATTAGCATTTGTTATGGACTTTGTGTATAGTTTTACTTGTTTTAATCATTGGTTAGTTTTGCATCTTCTTATCATTTTTTTTTAAATTTGATAAAAAATTTAAAGAAAAAGGTTTAAATTGCAATGAAGCCAGGAAGAGGTCTGCCAGCAGTCATAAATAAAAATTGCTGAAACAGGTAGTAAACCTTTAACATGCTTACCTTTACTTAATCAAGGTTTGTTGGTTGGGGGCAGAACAATGTACAAAAACATTTACAGTGACCTTTTTTTTTTTTTTTTGAGTAATGGGTAAAGGATATTTTGATACATGTTTTTCAAAATAAACAGAAGGTAGTACAGCAATACTGTGTACTTAATAGACAATAAATTTTAGGATGAAGAATCCTAAGGACCTAATGACTGACTCCACTTCTTCTCCTTTAAAATTCAACAACATCTCTAGTTGTAATGACAGTAGTTTGTCAAGTAACAGGCTACCTAACTTCATTAAATGTTTTATTACTGACATAGTACCATTGTCATGGTTACATTCTGTTGGTGGACATTATCTCCACAAAAAACTATCATAGCTGGTTTCAGCCACTTGTGATAAACAAGGCCACAGGGATCCCCCCAATCATTATTGACTGTGTGGGGGCCCACTAAAGCTGCCGTTTGGGAGAAATTGAGGAGAAAAACAAAGATCATTCATTAGCCAATTCTGTGCTGACATGTATGCAACTCTAATTTCTGATTTGTTGGTAGAGTTGCATACTTATTGTCCAAAAAATGCATGTTATAGCAAATCAAAAATTGTACAAGGCTTAGGGCAAAAATATATGAGGCAAAATTGGGGACAGTGACAAGTGTGCATTACTAGTGATGATTGCTAAACAGTAGTCCCTGATCTAGTGTGGCAGTCCTAGTGGCATACAATGTATTGCAGTTTGCTGAAATCAGTGTAAGACTAGTTTTGCTATGATGTCTGTGAGTGTGTGTATGTGTGTGTGTGTGTGTGTGTGTGTGTGTGTGTGTGTGTGTGTGTGTGTGTGTGTGTGTGTAAAAATTATCACTGATTTTTTTTTTTTTTACTTGTGCACATACACAATGATGTCAAGCATATACATAACTTTTCTGGGTTAACTGGTTAACAAGTAATTATCTTACCAAAATAAGACATAAAATACATCACAGAACATTCAGGGACTTGGTACATCTAGGAGGTTTGAAGACCTCCACACCCCATACTCTGTAAGTGGATTTTGACTCAGCCCACTCCCTTCCAAATCCAGCTCTTCTTAGATGTGCATATATAATGTTACTGTAACTTGTTTTGGGAATGGTGTTATCATTGTTTTTACAGCTAACAGTGCTTAATCAGAAAGTGCAGAGTTGATTGTGAGCAAAGTTGCATGTGATACTACTGTTGTAGCAAACAAAAATACTGTAAATATGTTTACTGGTGATGGTTATTAGTTTTTTATTTTATTTTGGGGGGGGTATATATTGTTTCACAAGTTTTCAGCTAGCCTTATAAGGAGTCTCATGCTTAAAAGAGATTTCCATTTCTAATACCTCTAGATTCCAAAAGAGCCAAGCATAAAAATTCCTTTTGAATATCACATGCCAAGGAGGACAGCAGTTCCATATTGCAACATGACGGCATATTCAGCAAATAAAAATGCTTTTGTAAAGCTTCATAGCAAATGTGAATACCTTGCACATTTGACACTTCTAATTATAGTTTCATAGGTTATTGTTAGCCTTAATGCTAAGGGGCCATCAAAAAGTTCAGCCTCATTACCTAATACTGGTGAGAGATTAACAATGTGTCTAAGTAGACTTGCCCCTTATGGCATGGGCGGACATTTGTGGTCTTCCATTCAATAATTCACATTGGTTTTAAAGGTTGCTGTGGAATTTCTCTGCTTGATATATAAAGGCAGCCTATTCCAGAAATGAAGATACACTGGCTTATGTACTAGTTGTGCTGTTTAGTGTGTTTGATATTCTAGTATAGGTTGAAATCTCTGTAATAGGTGTTTGCTTCAAAATGGTTCTCTTTGGGTAAAGGAGATTCTAGAATGCAAGGTTGTTCATAAGCAAGAATCATTCCTGAGGAATCTATGTGAAACAAAATATATGGACTTAGCTTTTAGTCTTTCTAGGGAGGAAACTTTTCTGTGTTTTAAGCATATTTAGGTGTTTAGTGAGATACATGCTGAATCGTGCATTATATTCAATGATCACTCTAGTAAGGAAGGAAGGGATAAAGTTACCGGTACTACAACATCATTAGACCATGGTGGGATAATACATAGTATATTTTGTTCAATGCTAAATGGTTTTCTAGCCACCACAGAGACAAGGGGGTTAATAAAGAGTTTGTTATCAATACAAGCAGCCAAGTCTCTGATATCTGACCCAGATTTAAGCTGATTGTTACATGTGGGTTTTCTCTACTGCCAATGGGGTCTGTGAAATATCTTATTTTAACAGTGTCCTATGTATTTAAAGCATATGTTGCAAAACATCTGTATTACTTTTGAAACTGTAATCAAAATAGGACATGCTATTATTCACACAGTGGCTAGATTAGTGCTTATTTGACTTGAAAGTGGAATACCTTGAAAAGATGAAAAGGAAGACACTGAAGATTTTTAGGTTTAACAGAGAGATAAATCCACAAAGAAACTAAAATAGCATTGTTAATAAAAGCTCAGGAAGTATTTTGTCAGAAGGTATTTATATGGCAATATCTGTTTTACTAACATCATTTGTAAGATTAATATAATTACTAAATCGATTATTTGCTTTTTGGCATTTTTTCATAACATCTACTTTCTTAATTGCTGTGTTACGTTTGCTAAACTGAACTTCACTGTTTCCACATAAATTATTTACTTACAAAAAAAATTACTTAAATTTACTATGGTACTTGCTGTGGCTAATATCACCTTCAATGCAACTCTTTCCTAGGTTATAACAATGCATCTGCCAGCTATGCCATTGGATGGGAATGTGACTTGGCATGGGCAACTAAGCGTTTCTTTCAGGTATATGTTGAAAAAAATTGCACTATATGTAAATTTGCTGTGCGATGCATAGGAATTACCTGTTTTTCCTACCACATCCACAGAAAAATCAAGTGCAACTGAACATATATTGCTATCTTTACAAACATGATGTCTGTACAAACCAAACCTCTGTCCCAGTTTCCCACTCCTGTCCTGGTAGTTAGCTAATTAGCATGTTCCCCTCACACCTTTTGCAGATTCCTGGATCCACCACTGCTATGAAACAGAATCAGAATTGCCTAGCCATAGTAAGGCCTTGCTGAGTCTAATTATGGCAGCTGCCAAAAAAGCAATCACTGGAAAATGGAAAGAAAAATCTAATCCAATTATACTGGAAGTAGTGAATATAGTAACATCGATAAAACAACCGGAGATGGGATCTCTAGAAAAGGGTAGGAGCAAATTACCTAGGAAAAATGGGAAGTGTGGGATCGATACATGCAGAGGAGGAACAAGGTTTAAAGGAAGGCAGGATTTGAATGAGCTATGTAATGGTTGACTGACAATGACTGGATATATTAAAAGTGATATATAAAGCTTACAGCTATATTTGTGTTTGCATGGTTTGTAATGTACAATGTTTGCAAATGAGATTGCGTTGCTATGGTTTATTTCGAATTATATAAATGTAAGATTGCCTATGATAATTTAATAAAGATGTTTCTTGTTATTTTTTTTAAGTCCTGATAAATAGGTCAATTCAGGAATCCCATGTTCCCTCTCTCTGGAAAAAGTCATATGTTATCCCTCTGCACAAAGGAGGAAATTCAATAGACATTCATAACTTTAAACTTATAGCAATCTTATCTCCCCTCACCAAAATACTTGAAAAATGTATTCAAAAACAATTGTTATACTATCTCCTACAGGAAAAATTAGTATCAAATACACAACAAGGCTTCCATCCTTCCCATATTACTAGCACTGCCCTTCTAATCTATATAGATACTGTAAGCAAAGCTAGAGATAATGGCAGACTAGTGCCTTCTGTACTTCTAGAATTGTCTAAAGCCTTCTACACAGTTTGTCACAACAAATTTCTACTTCAGTTGTCCTCACTAGGTTTCTCTCAGCCCACTGTTCTGGGGTTCAAAAGCTTCCTGTCTAATAGGTATCAGTCAGTAAAATGGCACTCCATGCTCTCTCTCCTTACCTCCCAGCACCACCGGTGTACCACAAGGTTCTATCCTTGGTCCCCTCCTCTTTAAAATTTTCACCAACACCTGCTATACTTCCACACAGCAGGCCACCCTAGTAAAGTACACAGATAACTCCACTCTCATTTGCATATCTGATAACATAGTACACCTCCAAAAAAAAAATACTCAGGAAGCTTTAACAGCCACTGAAACATGACTTTGTAACTTGCAACTCATGCTTAACCCAAAAAAAGACTACTATCTTTTCCCCCGATCACTCTCTCATGAAAAAAACACAATCTAAAGTCTTCTCTCTTAATAATACAACCATTGAAGTCACTTCTCATAGCAAACTGTTAGGATTGATAGCGAATGATAAGCTTACATTCAACCTGCATATATAAAATTACATAAGAAAAACTCATCAAAGCCAAGGGATATTTTACAGAGCCAAAAACATTCTCACTGATGCAAATAAAGCTATACTTGCCACTACTTATCTCCTCCCCACACCTCTTTATGGTGCTCCCATCCTTACTAACCTCCAGGCTACACAAAAAAATTAAAACTTGCACAATGGTATAACAGAGATGTTAAATCTGTAGCACATACCCCTTTCAGAACCCACCACAGTATAGCATTGAAAAGCATAAGTTGGTTAAATCTGCCACATCAGCTAACATATACACAACTTCTTACCACCTATACAATTATCCAGAATCCATCAACCTGTTCAGCACTAAAAACAATCTACACAGCAATGTTCCAGGTCAGTCATTGCAATTCAGTGGCCAAAAACTCCTGTCAATCTACAAACTTAGCAAATCTGCTGAACATGGTCTATACTCACACAAGGTTGTTAAGGCCTGGAACTCCTTATCTGTATCCATCCAGTCAATACCTTCCCTCCTGTCTTTCAAAAACACAGAAAGATTTTCTAGCTAAAATCTGCTCTGTTCTTGCTCAAAACCTGGATAGACTGTATCTCTAAATGTGAACAAGTACCTTTTCATCCCTTATTATGCATTGCTCTCCCTTCTTCATTTACTTTCTTACTGCTATCTAATTTTCTTCCATGAATTTCTCTCCAAATATAGCATAAGCCTGTTTTTCCTTCACTTCATATTGCAATTCCTATTTGTATTAGACTAACTTACCTTTAATTTCTCTATAAATTGCCTAACATTTCTCTTAATATAAAATGATTGTCATACAACTTGTATCGATTTTTAACCAATGCTTTTATATTATGTCTAATTTGTTACAATTATTTAAACTGCAGATGATTTTGTTTTATTTTTGAAGATTGTAAAATTATTGTTCTTAAAATATTTTGTAATAAAAAAATGGGCTTCTACTCTGTTGGACTTTCCTGGTAATCAAATCCTAATAAATAAATAAATAAAATAAAATAATGATCTATCATATCAGATATATTTTTATATATATATATATATATATATATATATATATATATAGATACATATATAAGTATCTCTCTGTCTCTCTCTCTCTCTCTCTATATATATATATATATATATATATACATACATGTCTGTATGCACGTGTGTGTGTGTGTGTGTGTGTGTGTGTGTGTGTGTGTGTGTGTGTGTGTGTGTGTGTGTGTGTGTGTGTGTGTGTGTGTATGTGTGTGTGTGCGTGTGCATGTGCGTGTGTGTGTGTGTGTGTGTGTGTATTAATTATATATACTAACTTCAAAATCACAAAATATCGGAAATGGCACATGCCACAACCCTAAAAATTAAGCTACCTCACACATCTGTTGACTGTGTCTTTTTTTGAAGAAATGCAGCCAACTAAATAGATGTTGACCAAAACCACTTAAAAAATATGTCTATATCTATCTATCTATCTATATATATATATATATATATATATATATATATATATATATATATAGGTCTACTTCAGAACAACGAAACCTCACAACACCGAAGACCAAAACACTGAGACCTGCACCCCCCCACACACCCCTACTTAAATATTCTAACTCCAAGATTGCACAAACAGACACACAAGGCAAACTCACACCCACACACTACAGTCCCTCACACACTTACACACACTACAGTCACAACACACACTTACACACAGCACTACCTCTCACAAATACACTTACACATGCATACTCACCCACAGCGAACACTCAAGTGCTAAATCAAAATCCCGTAACATCGGGATTTTGAATTTCGCTCTTTTCGGTGTTGTGCAGTTTCGGTGTTATGGTCTCCTTCAAAACACTGTCGATGTTCTGGTCTTTCGGTGTTTTGAAGGAGACCCATATATATATATATATATATATATATATATATATATATATATAGTATTTTCACTTCAGAATGTCGAGTTACTGAAAACTCGATCATATGGTTTCGACCATATGAAGTTCGAGTTTTCAGTAACTCAACATTCTGAAGTGAAACTATATATATATATATATATATATATATATATATATATATATATATATATAATGGGCACCTGACCATCACAAATATTTTACCCACCTTCCCCCCATTCATCCTTGTCATTTCTTACAGTTTCACTCTTATATTCGACAATCTGCCCCTCTGCTTGTTTCCTCCTTTTTCACTACTTTCCTATACTCCTGTTAACATGCTTTAATTTGATGAAAAAAAAAATTGATGAGGACGTCAATGGTTTCTGTGTAACTTCTTCTTACTGATTCATTGTGCATGTGATCACACAAAGCCTGTCAGAGGCAAGTACATGACAATATTGAATGTTTTCCTTACATTTCCCTGTGGTCATATCTAAGTAGTAATACTACATGCTCTTACCACATATGATGCTGCAGCTGTGAGTAGGTAAGTTCCCCTAATCACACTAATTTCTCTTTCTGCTAATTGTTTATGAGCTTCATCTCACAAACAAGATTAATGGCAGCAGCCTAACCTCAGTCATGCCTACCATATTTCTGAATATCCGGGTTATTTTGTTCATTTCTTAATCTTTTAATTTTCATTAAGTATACATGACTGTTTTCAAGATCACGGCACATGTGCTGAGTTGTCAGCAGCCTTTCTTAATATTCTACAGAATTCAGTCCAAGGGCTGATGCTATTCACATGACTGCTGGGTGCAGAATATATTCACTTCACTCATATTTCTCCAAGCTTCACTGCTACTAATATCCAGGTTGTAATAGCCTTGAAAACTCCAAGCTCATTTATGCAGTCTGCATCACAAAATGTCCGTGATTAGGACATTTAGAAATTAATAGAATGGACTGGGTGAAAAGTTTCCCCAAGTACACGGCTAAGGTACAGTCCAGTCCAAACATTAATTTAAACTTATATGCTTAAATATCCTGCAGAAAGAATCAAAAAATGTTTCACAAGTGAAACCATAAATTAAAAATGATCTTATATATTATGGATTTACTGGAATGTACTTTCAGAACAGCACTGTAATTTTGTTCTAACTATTGAAACTTGAATAGTTCAATATTTACCAGAGTGTCAAGAGCAGGAAAAAATGACCTAGCTGACATCTTAAGGAAAATAAATAAAATATGAACCAGAAAGGAAATCAAAAACAGAAAAAGTGACCTAGCTGACTTTTTGAAGAAAATAAATAAAATATGAGTCAGAGCAACAGAGACACATTATGATACCATGCGAAAATATAATAAGCAGTGACACAAAATGCCAGAGTCAATTAAAGTGTGACAACTGTGTGGTTTCGTCTGTCATTATATTTAAATTGTGTTTCCAATAATAGACTAGAAATCATGATGGACTTATTGCAAAATTAGATTACCCTTCTGATTATAAGTTAGGTTGTCTTTGCATTAGAACTTAAGAAGAGGCCGTGCAAACGTTTTATTTTTTTTTCTGTTTGAAAAGGCATCTCCTTGATGGCTGCTACTTAAAGAATACACTTTTTAAAGGAAGTCTAAATGGAATATTGCCATAACCATTTAGTTTAAATGCTGAAGGAATGCCAGTATGACACCATAGTTCCAGCACTCATTTTGTGGCAAACATCCATTTTTCTAGTCACGTAGTATGTAGCACATGATGACAGTGATTATTTTTATATCTAATCAGTGGATGCTGGGTTTTAACCATGTAAAATGTTGCATAACCTCTCTCCTTTCTGTAAATATAGGGATTGCTGTGATAGTGTAAATATAATGCATGCTATGATAAAAGAGTAGTCTGTCAAAAAATTTCAGCAGATAAAACATATTGTGCTCATCGGTATGAAACATCATTGGAGTAAACCCAAACAGCAAAAAGTCATGGCTGAACATAAGTGCAGATGAAATTTTTAAGAATCTGTTATACACTGCCCACCTGTTTCCGTTTACTATTTGAGTGGGACTGAACTCATGACCGAATTATATGATTTTAGTAATGGCTCTTTGGAATAAGCAGTTATGTAATCCTATGCTACAGAAGATTATGGCTTTGTTTTTATTGTCTGTTTAGTGAATGTTCTATCTCTAACATCTAGGCATCAAAACAATATAAATCTGACTCACTTTATCTTCAGTATTTTAATATCAGTTAGACGTATTGTGGAATTTGACTAGAGTACTAAAGTACAGGTTTAGTTTAGGGTTTCATCTGTTTAATCATTGAATGGAGCTCAGGTTAAAGCCGTCAGTGCTATCTTGAAATAGGGAGCTGCAGATTTTCCTGGTACAGAGTGTAACTACAGAGTTAGCATGCTGAAGCAAGGGAGATATTAAGCTCTTAACATGAGGAAATGGGGGACCATAGTCCCTTGCAAAAAAAAAAAAAAAAAAAGGAAAAAAAAGTGCTTTGTGTGTCTTTTGCATTGTCTGTTAATTTGCATTATGATAGGTTGACCATTTAATGTGAGACTCAAGTTCATATCATTCGGATGCACAATTTTTCAGATACTGGCATTTTAGAAACTAATTTTTTTCATGGGTACATGACTTAAATAACATGTGATTGGCTTTATAACATGAATCATACTATACTATACTGTACCATTATATCATGTTTAACAAATCCACGCTTTTTGTGCATTTGTGGAATGAGTGCTCTTGTTATGGCATAAGACCTTTGGTAGCCATAACACTTCAAGTGAAAAGTCTATCAGAGCTTTGCAGTGCATGTCACTGTACAGTGTTATTACTAGACTGTAAAGCAGTGATATATTCTCCTGTTTGTCTACTACAAGGAATATTACAAGAAATTAGTTCCAACTGCTGACTTTTTATGGGCTGAAAAATTAATCTCTTATCACTATTAATCGACTGAGCATGAACCTGTGTTACTTCATTTTCCAGGTTCATTAAGCAGTTATGCATACAGGGCCACTGAATGAATTCTCACTGCATCATGATACTAATTTCATTTTCTTCTTAATGAATACCAGACTCTCTCCACCCATTCAATTTTTTTCTGTAAAGAAATATGTATTTCTAATAGCAACACCATACTTCTCAACTGTACAGATCTTTGAATGACCAGAATTTTGCCTCATATTTTTGATCTGTTCTTCATAAAATGTATGTTTTCCTGGAAAATGACTGGGATGATCTGAGGTCTGAAGTCACTAAATAATGATATACATTTGTGTTTCAGACTTCATATCCTTCATACAAGTGCATGCTAAGACAAATTCTGTTATTCTAGCAACTTTCTAAGTTTATAAGAGCAATATTTAAAATCTGTCCCTATTTTTTCGGGCTTTATCTCTCATTCTGCCAGGCTTTGTCCAGATTTTTTGCATTAAGTGGTTGAGAGGTATAAACAGAAGTAATGGTTTAGGCTGTCTTTTTTAACATGTGGAACTATGCAAACTACACTTTTTAACATAAAAACATAAATCCATGAAGGTAGTTAAACCTGCCTTAAACATATTTATCATATTTATTTGGATTTGACTGAGATGTGTACTGGTCAGAGCCCATTTTCTGTGGTGGCCTAGAAAGAAAGGCTGCACAACATCCAGAGAAAGAATAGCCTGGCATATAACAGTGTAAGAAGATGAAAAGCAATATGGAATACAGTTTAAATGGAACATGTGTACTAGATCACATATAAATAAATGATTAATTTCTACACTCAGATTAGAAAGTTTTGATAATCCACTGTGCTTGTATATTAGACATATAAAAATATGATGAAGGATCTCGTAGGCTCATAGGTATTTACTAGGCTAACAACCACAAGGGCCTTTTTAAGTCTAGCAGTGTATCTCAAGTATTTATGCACATTTCCATGATACAGGTGCATTAGCAGTTTACATATGTTATATATTTCATAACAATTACTGTTTATTTTAGTGTAAGTATATTTTCCCTAAGTTAAGAAGAAATAGTCATTATGCGTTCAGGTGCTATTTTCCCAAGGATTTAATTGTACATTTTGAGAGAGAAAAAAACATGCAAGAATAATGTGGAGGTTTGAAATTACATAGCTTGAGTGGGAAGATCTTGGCAGTCTACATTATTTAATAACATGCAGAGTTATTGGGGCTTTTTATGTAGATAAAGGATGGCTTATACTGTGAGTTAGCTTCACAAACCAAGTAAACAATACACGAAAAACACACCACAGGCTAGAACACACGGAAACCACTGCCGGGTGAATTGAAGGCACACTTTTATTTATAAGTTTAAGCACTTTCATCAGAGTATAACAAAGACTTAGTTTTCTGAGGAAGTCTTTGCTATACTCTGATGAAAGCGCTTAAAGTTTTAAATACAAGTGTGCCTTCAAGTCATTTTGCAGTGTTTTCCATGTGTTCCATCCTGTGGTGTGTTTTTCTTATACTGGGAGTGAGATTGGGGAAGAAAGCTAAGAAAATGAAAGAGAAAAAAAAGTTAAGAAGAGGAAGACATAATGAAGCAGGAGAAGGAATGAGGTAATTATACAGGTGAAATGGAGAAGGAACAAAACTATATGCAATAACAAGCATTTAGTGTGTAGTTATGTGAGGTTAGCTATGCAGTTACAAACTTTTAGGAATGCTTATTCTTAGTATTTATATTTCCACACAGTTTGTAGGCATTGCAGATGAGTCTTTAACAGATGACAAACTATTTGGAATGGTGGATTTACCTGATGAAATAAGGCAAGGAATTCTAGAGTCTAGAAATATATACTCTATAGATGATGTCATTGTGGTGAGTATTTCATTGCAAGGTATTAATGATTTTCTGCAAGTCAGGCCTTATCTCTTTTTCAGGGGAGTACCGTATTAGCAGTGTCTGAATAGCTGGACATTTTTGGGGGAACATAGGGGATATATATTATCAGGAATTTACAACACAGAATGCATTAAAAGATGTGGTAGTTCTACCTAGTTAAGGTTCCTAAGTGCAAAGCAATGGTGGGATCTGTTGGGAAGATCTAGAATAAATGTGGCCATTTTATTACAGCATTGCTATTGCTCTTGCCTTACAATCTATGTATGTTGCAAGTCTGTTAGGCTTATGGAGATATACAGGAAACTAGAAGAAAGTAAAAGGTCCGCTCATATTATTTGTGCTGCTCTGTAAGTGACTTGTTTTGTACTTTGATTTTTGTTTCTGTTTATCTAATTCATTAGATATTCTAGCTTTTAGGAAAATATGCAGGAAAGAGAAAGAGAGAACTTCTTCAGTCACATGATTATTACTGTTACTTTTTTTTCTGGCATTTTGCCATGGAGGTTGGATATCCATCTGCTTTGCTGACGACCCATATTACATTAGTAGCTGCTAGAAGCCAACCTACAGATAGAGAGAAATGAGCGACTGATTCCCGATTGTCTTCTGTGGGGAACAGCAAATATCAGGGAACATTCTAGTCTCAAAGTGAGTTGCAGTGGTGCGTGGATGTCATCTCCTGACATACATGCTTTCAGAACTGTGGCATGGAATGGAGCATGAAGGCCTACAGCCTACATGGTTTCAATGCTTACAATGCACATGGTCCTAGTGGGTGTGCAGTGGTAGGGAAAAGCAGAGTTTTGGGCCTTTTCCAGACTTGGCTTTCTAGCACCTCCAGAAGCATTACTGACCCATTCATTTTCACAGCCTACCATGTATAATAACCACACAACACCCTGTAGGATGAGTCTCCCAGTTCAAGGGATGGATTATTGAGAACCCTCGTCCTGTGTTCAGGCAGTATATTAAGAACTGCATGATGACATACCATAAATCATGGTTAAATCAGACTTTTTCAGTATGTAGTTATCTCCACCAATTTGGTGCCATAAAATACCTGATACATCATAGCTGAATGGGAGCCCCTTTTCATGTATACACATTCTCCCTTGGTTGGAACTCTGCACACTTGTTGACAGGCTGTTACCTCTGCAATTTTGTGCTTATTAGGACCATTCACCCTAGCATCATCCTGGACAGTTCCCAGTAGTTGGCCTATAATTATCAATCCTCCACCAAAGATTGATGTAGTGGCCATCAGCTCCTCATTCTTACCCCATCTGGCTAGCTCCACTAGAATGTCGGACCACTAATTGAATCCATGTCAACAGAGGTATAGTTAGGGCTCCATATCTTTCCTCCAGAGTGTTGGCTCATAGTAACTGAGTATGTCTATTTGGTTGAACTTTATATTAAAAGAAAATGGTTCTTAATGATTCCCAGGATATCCTTGGACCACTTTGGTCAAACTCTTCAGATATAAAATGCACTTGCCTGTTAAGGAATGAGCCAGCTATTAACCATTTTTAGAGGTCCTGCCTTTAGACATATCTGTTGCAGTTTTTTAAAGGAGACTGTTTTATATGACTATTAATTTTAAACATTGTACATATTTCAGAGACTTATTTATTTAATGCACAGCATTTTTTAAGTCTGTAATGTTATAACTTCTCTCATTTATTCATTTCAATGTTTCTATTGCATCGGCTTATTATTATTACTTTATATTTTTGCTAAGGCTGAGTATAGGTTTATGAAAAAATTAAATGAATGTGTTAGG
Organism: Protopterus annectens; assembly: GCF_019279795.1. Taxonomy (NCBI): domain Eukaryota; kingdom Metazoa; phylum Chordata; order Ceratodontiformes; family Protopteridae; genus Protopterus; species Protopterus annectens. The sequence goes on along the minus strand of NC_056726.1, from coordinate 264,006,905 downwards.
ATGCTGCCAAAACTAAAAAAAAAAAAAGCATACAGATTTCAGAACCATGCAACACTTTATTCATAGGTTTACTTGGGTGTTACTGATTACAAGTAACTGTGATGTATTCTGAAATAATTATTAAGTGAAATGTATTTGTGGAAAAAGTGGAAATGGAAGTAAATCAGATTAGTGCACCACTTAATTTCGGTATGACACAACCAGCTGAAACACATGTGAGCCATTAAAAGTTACACTAACAGAAGAAGTACATCCCATAGACTACTGTCTTAATGTTCCATAGAAGCTTGCAATGCCAAACATCAGTGACTGAATTTAGCTTTATTAGCACTGAGTCACTTTCTCTTAATTTATGCTACCTGGAAGATGGAGTTAAGCAGACAATGGTCTTTCCCTTTCCTTTCACATTACTAACCCATAGCTAGCAGGGTCTCATATTGTGCTTGTTCTGAGCTGGGATTTCATGTTATGGTCAGAATATCTCAAAACTGCCTGTTGGTGAAGCAGCACTGCAGCAGTTGATTTCCCTTCCTTGTGATGGTGCCTCTGGCTTAAATAAAGATCTTTGACCAAGATACAGGTCCTTCTTCTCAGGGCTATGATTAGGGCTACAACCTTTCAGTGCTGGTCAATACAAAACAAACTGAACATTGTTTTGGACCTGCACCAAGGGTATGATATGGTTCTCACATTAATAACTTGCTTGAATGAAAAATGTGGGCAGAATATTAACGCATATATCATATCATGTCTCCAGGTTTTTCACTGTGCTTGGTAGGCAAAGATAAAACAGCTGCAGGAGGGATGGCTATGTATTTTTCTTCCAGTTTGAAACTGGCCTTGGTAGGGGCTAATTTAGTTATATCCTTTGAGTAAGTCATTGCAACAGGAGTGAATTGCATACATCTTTTGGAGTCATTCCCACCAGGCTACCTTCTGGATTTTATGCATGAGTTTCTTGATCATGTCCTTGATCTAATTCATAAGACTCCAAGATGGTTTATCCTCAGTGTCTTTAATACTTTGGCCAATCTCAAGGTCATCAAACTTTCTTTGAATCTTCTTAGCCTTTTAGACAGTTTTAGCTTTGTTCAAGTAGTTTCCTCTGTGATCCATATATCTGATTACCTGTAAAATCATTGGTGGTTATTAAGCTATCCTCCTAACAAGCCATTTTAAGCCTAACCAAGCTTACCCCATATTTACTAAAATATTGTTTATGGGTCAATATCCCAAGGAATTTTATGTTTACAGTATACACTTGTGTACATCAAGTGTTCACATATTGCCCCTTTCCATTAGGAACATAGATATCAAACCAGTAGTAAATTTGCTCTTTCCCATCCAGTGATTCAAGTTATGTTTCAATATGGTTAGGGATGAGCTTTGCGTCACATGGAGGGGGTATGCCTATTCCAGAGAAAAGGTAATTTTTGAGACACAGACCTGTCCCTCCAGCATGTCCTGTTTATGTCACAGATGAGGTTTTGGTCCCTAGAATGCTTATTTTTGATGCTATTTGTTTACAGATGTGCAACAAATCTATCAGAGTGGAATCACAAGATACCTTTTAGGCTAGGCATAGATCAATGTGCAGCAGTCTGCAGGAGACTGAGTACATGGATAGGGCTTTTAGGCAGTCTACATAGAACTTGCTGTTTATTCCCTGTATTCTTTTTGTATAGAACCTCTGTGGTTTCTCAAGCTGTTTCAAGAGATTATTCATGTGTGCACCAAAAGGTGCATTGTGCTCGATGACTGATTTGATGAAAGCAGAGCACAGTGGAACAATGATCTTTTTGGACCTGGATGTTATGCCTGATAATCCTTCTGCCTTGCATAACTTTTCTCACCTTAGTAGACACATGCTGGTCAGGTTACTGTCAACATGCATTTCCCAGATACCTCACTACTAGATCTACTTTTAGGGATACATTATCAATGTAGTAATTTCTATGGGTGGCTGTCTTTCCAGAGCATGCAATTAGGCATTTTTTCGCATTGACTTTTAGTTCATTGCTCTGGCACCAGTAGTTTGGCTGCACCAAGCCCTCTTGAAGACTATCCGTGCCTTTTAGGGTTTCAGTGACAACACTCATCTGCAAACTTAGTCTACCAAACACCCTTGATGTTTGCCTTCATTGGACTTCATATTCCAGACTGATCTTGAACCCAGGGATTTGGAAGTGGTATCAATCGTCTGTACAGACCAGAGCTCGCCTCTTTGAAGTTACGTATGTCTCACTGATCATCACCTCCTGGTGCTGATCTGATCAATCCCAACAGAATTTTAGGATAATAAACTGCGTGTTAATATATCCCCTTTCCTTGGACATAGTAGTCCTACAGCATGAAAACAACTATGTCTTCTCCATGAGTAATAATAAGTGAACATGCCTAAACAGAGGTTGTAATGCAAATGGTGAAGACATGCCTTCTCAAGGATAAGTTCTGTATGAGTCATAATTAAACTGATTTCCGAAGAGACATATCACATAATGTCATATTTTATGTCTGACTAGATTTCTGTTGCACTAGATGATCTGGTAGCACTTATTGGGATTGTTGGCAGGTTGTACAACTTACTATATCCCACAAGTATGAAGCTTTTTTTTGTTTGTTTTTGGTAAATCAGATTATTGTGATATAGCTGCATGGTCCATTGCCCATAGGATTACCAAGATAAGGTAGTCATTCACCACAGATTGGCACATAGAGCACTTCAGAAGGGTATCAGGACTTTGTCGGGGATAAATTTAATTGTGTGGTATATGGTGAGGACAAGAAGAATTTTTCATCAACGCATCCTACTTACTGCAGAGAGGAACTTTTTTATTTATTTATTTATTTAATATTTGTTACTGGGAAAATCTGACTGGGACAGAGCCGATTTTCAGTGGACATCCAGGGAGAAATGCTCCAGATGCATGACTGTGTCCAACTAGGCTGATTATATGTTAATATAAATAACTGGGACCAATTATTTTCCAGATTGTGAGCTGTCTCTTGAAAACATAATGTTTCCTCTACATTAAGGAGCGATGAACTTGTATTCAGTGAAGGCAGATCTGCGTGATAATATCATTGATGTTTATCAAGATGCAATTGCCCTTAAAAAGGAACATTCTTGACTAACTATGGAGTTTTTTTCAGCTGCCTTAGTCTGATGGGCCAAGCAATTCTGTTTTTTTAACAGGTTGTACAGTCCTACCTGTCAAGTTAACAGAAGAAGATTTTTTCCTCAGAATAGTAGGCCATTGTTCAAAATGTTATCCTTGAGGTTGTCTTCTTTTGACAATATCGTCACTTTGGATTACTTAAAGGGCACCACAATGTTCATTAATATCTACTTTTAGAAGTTGATTGGTGTATTTTACTATACTAACTATTCTGAGATCACAGATTTTGACCTCAAGAATGTGGTCTCCAACCTACAAGCCTGTTCATGGAACTTCCAGATTGGTTTTGCCCTATACAGATGCAATGTGTCCAATTACTCTTGTCTTTAAAATCCTTAGTATGTACAGGACATTTTCAGCAGATTTAAGGGGACAGGTCCACCCACATCTCAATTTTTTCCAGTGACAAAGTACTTTTCTATTTAATGCATAGCAAAGACTGTTATATAATTTAAACATTATTAGAAAATGATTCCACTTGTTTTAAGTCTGAACATGTTGCTGACTGGCTTATTGTGTAACCTTGTGCTATGTTTTTCCTGCATTTACTACACCATCAGTTACACCATGAAAACATAGATGTTTGCATGCAACACAAACATGTAGTACCACAAGAAAACAGAATACTTGTGTTAGGTCACTCATTTTAAATACAGGGCACATAGAGAGACAAAATCCTAGTCCAAAGTTATTTAGCCTGCAAAACAGATGTGTTAAGACAACACAGTATGAATTCATCAGGTAAACAAAGCTGTGCCATTCCTTTTTAAGCTGAGTTGACTTGCTGGTGACAAATCCTTAAGATTTCACACTGTCTTGAGAACCATGGAAGTCAATAGTCTACATTATTAAGCCAGTAGCTCTAACAAAATATGTGTCTATGTATATGTGTGTGTGTGTGTGTGTGTGTGTGTGTGTGTGTGTGTGTGTGTGTGTGTGTGTGTGTGTGTGTGTGTGTGTGTATGTTTCTATATCTATCTATATCTATCTATATATCTATAGCTATATATCTATATATATAATATATGGGTCTACTTTGAAACATCTAAAACTCATAACATCTAATTTCATAGCACTGAGACCAGAATATCTAAAACCCAAAATATCTAAAACCCATAACATTGAATTTCATAACATCTAATACTACAAATCACAAGAAAATAACACCCCCTTCACATATAATGACACCAAGCTACCAAACATACTTTTTACTATATTTCTGCAGGGGGGCAAGCCCCCCTGCACCCCACATGTGGGGGGTTCTGCACCCCCCATAAATTAAATATACCAACTCCAAGATCACACTACAGTGGAAAAAAGTTAATTTCCTAACCCCACTGTATTAAACCCCCCCTGCAGAAACATAGTAAAAAGTCTGTTTGGTAGTTTGGTGTCATTATATGTCATTATATGTGGAGGGGATGTTATTTTCATGTGATTTGTATTGTTAGATGTTATGAAATTCAATGTTATGGGTTTTAGATGTTATGGGTTTTAGCTCCCTTAAGGTATAATTGTAAGATCAGGTAAATCACTTGACAGATATAGACAAAACCAGTAGGTGTGTGTTAGAAAAATATGTATTAGTGTATGTATTAGTAATATGCTTAGTGCATTTAAGGTTTGAAAAGGGTTAACATATTTATTCTATTTCACACTGCATAAATCTGTACAAACTGCAGAAGCTTTCCAATCTTGTATTGTCATGAAATATGCGCAGTTATAATCTTTGCTTATGCTCTGGAAATTTACAGGGAAGCAGATAATTTCTGCTTGTGTCAGGAAAATAATAAATAGATGTATTACTTGTATTAATGTTATGAGATTTAGACAAGGAGTTCCATTTATGCTGTGAGAAAATACACAGCTGCAGAAGCTATTGATAATAAGAACAAAGACTGCTTGAAAATATGAACTGCAATCAGCGTTTACTTGTGTCTAAGCTAGAAAAGTACCTTGAAATGTAACACATGTATTAGAACTACACACTGGAAGCTTGTAGCGGGCTAAAGCCCCCAAGGTCAGGTTGTTTTTCTCAAATGTTTTTCATAAATCCAGTCATGTCAGCAGAAAATCTGAGTAACATCTGCTGTAAAACAATACATAAAGTTGTGTTTAATTACGTCAACTATAGAAAGCAATGTTTTGTAGAACAGTATAAGAAGAGCATACTTCCTGTTAGTAGTTAGGCAAAATCCTGTATTTGCATGTTTTTGTCTCCTTGCAACAAGTAATTAAATGTCATATCTGAACCTTGTGTGAATTGGTCTTTGAAGTTTTTTCCTTTGACAGATTGGTCCTTCGGACCTGAAATCCTCACTTCACCTTGGATCAGATGGGCCAGGTGGCTTGAAACCGTACGGGGAAGAAACCACATTGGTTCTTCTTATTTGAAAAGCCCTCCGACTGAATTGTCGTACAAAAGAGGCCAGCCACTTTCTGATCTGCGACTGAAGGACGGGTTTTCATGAACCAGGTGATCAATCATGAAGGCTCAGGTAAGGTGAATCTACCTTTTTCTGTTTTAGATCGGGGACTAGATTTGTATTGTTTTTGTCAAGACTGTATTTTTACAAATCCGGGACAGAAAAGATTACTGTCTTGTCATAGATCAGGGAAAACAGAGTAGGTAGGCAGTCATTCTGAAGAGACTATAACAAAATCCATGGTACCACGTTAAAAATAAGAGAGGTTACATAACGATTAAAAGGGTAGAACAAAATGGGTAATAATTGCAAAAAAAGACCCCAAAATCCACCGTTAACCGAAGACACAAAATACATGCAGTTGCAGTGCGCTGATAATATTAAATACTATTCAAAATGGGTTAATAAGTATGAATTCGACGGTAAATTAGAAAAATCCTCACTTGTCAAACTTGTCAAACAGCTCAAAACCGATTCCAAAGGTCGGGTAAAAAAGCAACGCCACTTAGGAATTCCTCAGGCACACAGGTGGATTGAGGAGGTAAACCGTAGGGAACAAAAGAATAATAATTCAAAAGCGAAGTTCTTAGATAGGGAGGACAATAATTTAGTGATAGCGTTGGCCCCTCCACCTCTCTTACCAGAATACAAAGCAAGTGAACAGGTTAGTCTACCCCCACGATATCCTGTTGTCACTGAAAATAGAGACATTACAAGAGCAAAACCGTTTATTTGAGATCCCATCGAGACCAGGTCTCGAAAATAGGCAGGTAACTCAAAAGGAGACATTGAGTTATATCAAATGGTTAGGAATTCACGATCTATGAGTGAAGAAGAAATATGCCCACCTATAGAAGTACCTAATCCTCAGGCAGGGCAAGAAGGTCAGGATCCAACTATTCTAGTGTATAGACCCTGGACTCCGGAAGATATCCGGAAAGCCACTGAGGGAATTGCCCATCCAAAAGTTAATTTTAGAAAGTTTTCAGAAGATTTACAAGGAATTAGGTTAAGTTATAATTTAAATGGAGAAGAGGTAGAAAAAGTAGTTAGACAAATTGTGGGACCAGATTGGCACATGATTAGTGGCAACTGGAATCCCCATGACGCTGCACACAGACCCCTCCCACATAGCTGCGCAGAGCGAGACAACAGAGTAAAAGGTCTTACAGACCGCATCTCTGAGAAATGGAAGCCTAGAGCAGACTGGACTTGCATTAATCAATGCATCCAACAAGAAGGTGAAACTGTTGACAGATATTATGCCAGACTATTATAATGTTTTAATAACTACTGTGGAATGCAGGTTCCTGAAGATCAGACACAAGATTCCCCATATGAACAGCAGTTAAAGAATGCATTTTTGAAAGGCAGTATTGCACCCATAAGCAGTTTTATTACAAAACACATGGTAGATCATCATAGAAGCCGGTTACAGTCATTACTTGAATATGCTAGGCATGCCGAAAGGCATTTTAATAGCAAAAAGAAAAAGAAAGCCCAAGTATTTTCTGTAGAAGATGGAGCAGAAGTTTATGTAGTATAGTCCGGGAAAAAGGGCAAGAGAAATGCCCAAGGAAACAAGCAATCTGATCAGCGATCAGAGGACTTTGAAGGGAGAAAGAAAAGGGGTGAATGTTTTAAATGCAGTAAAAAGGGACATTTGGCAAGGGATTGCAAGAAAAACAAGAAGGCAACCACAGAGGACAAAGAGGGTGAGGACTGACTATATGATAGTCAGGAATCATTGGAAGGGAATAGCAGAGAAAGGACAAATGAGAATGTGATAGAAGGAGTAGAGGATGTGACAGAAGAAATAGAGGAAGTGCAGGAAGTTACAGATAGTGAAGAAAATGAAATATTGGATTTAGCTTTATTGCGCTTAGAGCTCTATTTAGCATACACAAAACCAGAAGTTACACTCTTGGTAGAAGGGAGGGAGGTTAAATTTTTGTGTGACTCAGGGGCATCACGAACCCTGATACATCTCTCCAAACTGCCAAAAAATTCAGAGTCACCTGATTATATACTAGTAAAAGCAGCTAATGGACAGCTGTACCGGGAGCCTCTCTCCCTGGCATCGCAATAACTGATCCTGTTTCAGGATTGACCCAGAAAAGCAAAATTGTTGTTTCTGCAAAATGCCCAGTAAACCTCTTGGGCAGAGACCTTATGCAGCTATTTGGTATAGCAGTAATTCCGACCATGCAGGGTATGGAAGTACAGCGACAAATTGATACCTTTGTAGTGCAATCGGAGGGTGAAGTGTTTTATTGGTACAGTCAGGACTTGGTTACGACTGGTCCAGGGATTGTGACCGAAGAATTAATGAATATAGCCATCAGTAAGTTCCCCTCCCTTGACATTGACAAACAGCACCTGTTGCACTGTACTCTGTATTACTGTAACACACCAGGACCTGATAAAGAATATGAGCAAGAATTGTTTAAAAATCATGCAAACAGATTGATATTACGTAATCTGTACTGGGACATGGAAGGGAACAGTGTAGCCAGCTGTTCATTGCCCCAGGAGTTCTTTGCACTTTATAAATCTAATTGATTAACACGTTAGCTTAACCAAGGACAGAAACATAGAATGGGCAGACTTAGGAGAAAAAGTTATGAGATGGGAAAGGCAGACAGAATTAGAACTGTCAGAACAAGGAATACAAACACAGAGGCTGAATTGGATAACTCAGACCCACCCAGCCGTGCACTTGCAGTCTAGCAAGGACAGCTGATTAGCACTCCTATTAAAGGAGGAAGAGAATGCTTTACAGAATATACCAGAAACTCTCTGGTCAACAGGAAAGTCAGATGTAGGACTTATTCGTACAGCGGGACCAGTTACTATCATGCCAAAGTCAGCATTTAGACCACAGAAAAGACAGTATCCCTTAAGAAAAGATGCAGAGGTAGGAATCAAACCTATTATAGCAGCTTTACTTAAGAAAGGGGTACTGGTGGAATCTCTGGATTCACCATGTAACACACCCTTATTTCCTGTTAAGAAAGCAAATGGAGAATGGCGTATGGGCCAAGATTTACAAGCTGTAAATGACGCAGTGATACCAAGGGCACCTACAGTGCCAGACCCACACACCCTGTTGAATGATTTAAAACCTCAACAGAAATATTTTTCTGTGGTAGATATCAGCAACGCATTCTTTTCAATACCGATATACCCTGACAGCCAGTATTGGTTTGCATTCACATTTCAGGGGAAAAGGTATACATATACGCGACTACCACAGGGATATTGTGAAAGTCCAACAATATTCTCACAAGAAATGGCAAGCAACTTGGCGGGATTTACCCCATCAAGAGGCAGTCAGATTTTACTTTATGTTGATGATATCCTGCTGGCGGCCCCCACCCAGCAAGATTGCAAAGAAGATACCATAGCGCTATTACAATTTTTAGCCACTGAAGGACATAAGGTAAACAAAAATAAACTGCAGCTTTGGAAAAAACAAGTTAAATACCTAGGATATGTAATATCCAAAGAGGGTAAAACATTAGATGAGGACAGAAAAGTAGCAATTTTACAAGCACCAAAATCCACTACCAAGAAGGAAATGACGTCCTTCCTGGGTACGACTAATTTTTGCCGGAGCTGGATTCCAAACTATGCCTTTGAATCTGCACCACTGACTGACCTGATATATAAAAATCCTATGGCAGCACAGGACTTGTTACAATGGACACCAGAAGCAGAATCTGCTTTCTGCAAACTGAAACAGTTAATAGCATCCTCATTAGTTCTGGGATTACCAAACTATCATAAAAGTTTTTTCCAAACTGTAGATTGTAAGCAAGGTTATACGACATCAGTGTTAACACAACAGCATGGGGACAAGCAATGCCCCATTGCTTATTATTCATCACAACTAGACCCAGTGGCACGGTCTTTACCTCACTGTGTACAAGCAGTAGTTGCAGCTGCAATGGCAGTACAGGCTTCGGCCTCAGTAGTTTTGTTCCACCCTCTCACATTGAGGGTGCCTCATGCAGTCGCAATTATTTTACTGCAAGAGAAGGCAGCATATCTTTCCCCTGCTGGGCATCTTTCCTGTATGACTATATTGTTGAGCCAACCTCATATGACAATTGAACGATGCACGACTTTGAACCCTTCTACCTTGCTCCCAACCCCTGCAGATGGCACACCACACTGCTGCCTGCAGGTGATTGAGCAAAAGACACTGCCTAGAAAAGATCTCACGGATGTCCCCTTGAATGATGCCGAGGTGACATACTACGTGGATGGCTCGTGCAAAAGGGGTCCTGCAGGACAGAACCTAGTAGGTTATGCAGTAGTTTCTGATACTGAGATTATAGAAGCAAAACCTTTACCACACAACTTATCTGCACAGGCAGCAGAATTGATTGCCTTGACACAGGCATGTACCTTAGCAAAGGGTAAATGTGTGAACATTTTTACTGACAGCCAGTATGCTTTTTCTATTGTACATGTTTTTGCGCAACAGTGGAAAAACCGAGGAATGATAACATCTACTGGCAAACCTATTAATCATGCACAGTTTATTCTAGATCTCTTAGAATCTATTCAGTTACCTCAGAAAGTAGCTATTTGTAAATGCACAGCTCATACCAAGCAACAGGATAGGATTTCAAAAGGTAATGCAAGAGCTGATACAGCTGCAAAGCAGGCAGCTTCAGAAGTATTTCTTTTGAAAGAGGAACTACAACCCTCTGAGATTTTAGACTTAGAAATGTTAAAGACAATGCAGACACTCACTACGCAAGTTGAGAAACAAAGATGGGTAAAACGAGGAGCAATTCTCGAAAAGGGGCTGTACATCTCTAAAGAAGGGAAACCGATATTACCATCTAATTTGTTTAGATATGCAGCTTTGTTGAGCCATGGGCAATGCCATGTCTCAACAGGGGGGAATGGTACAGCTGGTGAACCGAGTGTTCACGACATATGGATTCACCAACTATTCTAAAAAATTTTGTTTGATGTGCCACATTTGTAACAAACATCATGCACAAGAGGCGTTAAAGCCCAAGCAAGGGAGTTTCCCTACACCACCATATCCGTTTTATACTATCTGTATTGATTTCATAGAATTGAACAATTGTGAAAATAAGAAGTATTGTGTTGTCATTGTAGATATGTTTTCCAGATGGGTGGAAGCCTTTCCGACCAAAAATCCAGACGCGGCTACAGTAGCGAAAATCCTTGTTAAAGAAATCATCCCTAGATTCGGCATTTCGGAAAGGATCTACAGTGACAACGGTACACACTTTGTAAACCAAACCATACAACAGTTAAGTAAACATTTTGGTATTTCTTTAAAGAATCATTGTGCATACCATCCGCAATCTGCAGGGCTAGTTGAGAGGCATAATGGGATTTTAAAGAATAAACTAAAGAAATTAATAGCAGAAACAGAAAATAACTGGGTGTACTGTCTGCCCCTGGCACTGTTGAGCATGAGAACTGTTCCAAATGCAAAAGGATTGACTCCTTGTGAAAAACTATTTGGAAGAGCTTATTATACAGCTCAGTGGAAACCTCTCATGCCCGCAGACCAGGAAGCCGACTGTACACTAGCAGAGTATATGAGAAATTTGTTGAATTCTAAACATGTGTTGCAGTCAAATTCTGATTCAGATAAAGAACAAACCGATACATTAGAAGTGGCAGTGGCTCCTGGGGAGTGGATCTGGGTGAAAACACTCAAAAAGAGAAACTGGACGACACCAAAGTGGGAAAGGTCCATATCAGGTGCTCCTGTCGACACCTACTGCAGTCAAAATTGCAGAGTGGGCCTTGCGGATCCACCTGACACACTGCAAACTAATTAAGAACTTTGAACTGGACAAAAATCTTGTCACATGTCAAGAGCAAAAATGATAGAATCCAAAAAAATCCAAATAAAACTACTCAGAAGAGTTGGAGAAAACAGGAATGCAGAACAACTATTTCCTCAGAAGTATTGCATAATCATCCTGTTAACTGTACTAGGGACAATAATCTTTTTGTTGTGGCCATTCCTTTTCCCAGCCATACAAACTGAACTGAATAAACGTGAAGTGTTACTCATAGACTGGCACCCAAACTTCAACACTTACCAGGCCATCAAATATGTGTATGCTGAGACTTTCAATGTTTCGAATTGCTGGATTTGCACAGCTTTGCCGACAGCATACGGGGGTTATTAATGACTTCAGTCCCCCTAGGAGTCAACAAGACCTGGGAAAACATGATTTATGATACATCAACTGTTACATCACAAGATAAAATAGCATTGCACTTGTCTGTTCCACAAAAAGGGACTGTGTGTTTTTATAAAAATAATACTGTTCAGGTGGGTTGGAGCAATTGCAATGTGACTGTTCCTTATAGATGCTACACTAAAGCTAATAATGCAGGTTCTTATTGTAATACAAACTATGATTCTTTTTTTAATTGATGCACAAAACAATTGATGAAGTAAAACATGATTCTGTTCTTTATAAACAACTGTCTATAATTGATAGAAAAATGTTTCATGCAGGACAAGTGTATATTCATAGTAAAGTTACTACTAAAGTAGAGGATTGTTATTTTGTATGTGGTAGGAAAGCATACAAGTGGTTACCTGAGAATTGGTCTGGCAGTTGTTTTTTGAGCTACCTGGTTCTGGCCATACGACACATGGCAGTCTTATCTCGAGGAGAAATTTGGAATGTCCGAGAGGTCAAGAAACCCGTCAAGAAACCTGTAAATCCAGTGGGGCAAATTGATGCGTGCTGGAAAAACCATCATTCTATAGGCGATAAACTGATACACATGGACTTGAGTGACAGTGTTATATCGTGGGCAGGCATATCACCATCATATGGAGCAGTGAAATCGATCTGGGAGCTGAGAAAACTGTCTAAACTTCTCGAAGTAATGAGCAATGCAACTTTTTCTGCTCTAGAATTGGTGACTGATGAACTGAATGCCATGAGAACTGTACTGCTTCAAAACCGCATGGCTCTCAACTTTACACTAGTGGTGAGAGGCGGTACTTGTGCTTTAATCCAGGAGGAGTGCTGTTTGTATATTCCTGACCATAAACACAAGATAGACAATCACCTTGAGGTAATTCAGCAAGTGTCGGACATGACCAAACCAGGACCAAACCCACTGATGGACTTTTTCCAGAAATGGTTTGGGGGGTGGGGTACTATCCTAATGAACATCCTGATTGCCATTTGTGTAGGAATGATCCTACTGGGAGTATGTGTTTGCTGTGGCATCCCCTGCATGAAAAGACTGATCAAAGACCTTATAGACATGTCAGTTTCAGAAACCTTATATCAAGGTGCTGAGTTTGAAGAACTGTTAAAAAATTGAAAATGCTTTCATAAGTTTAAACTGAATGACTCTCTTAACTGCAAATCCTGAGTAGGAAGAGGTTAGGGGAAGAAAAACTGTTTATGCTTATTTTGAAAGTAGAATAAAGTATTAAAAGGGGGGAAATGTTAGAAAAATATGTATTAGTGTATGTATTAGTAATATGCGTAGTGCATTTAAGGTTTGAAAAGGGTTAACACATTTATTCTATTTCACACTGCATAAATCTGTACAAACTGCAGAAGCTTTCCAATCTTGAATTGTCATGAAATACGCACAGTTATAATCTTTGCTTATGCTCTGGAAATTTACAGGGAAGCAGATAATTTCTGCTTGTGTCAGGAAAATAATAAATAGATATATCACTTGTATTAATGTTATGAGATTTAGACAAGGAGTTCCGCTTATGCTGTGAGAAAATACACAGCTGCAGAAGCTACTGATAATAAGAACAAAGACTGCTTGAAAATATGAACTGCAATCAGCGTTTACTTGTGTCTAAGCTAGAAAAGTATCTTGAAATGTAACACGTATTAGAACTACACAATAGAAGCTTGTAGCAGACTAAAGCCCCCAAGGTCAGGTTGTTTTTCTCAAATGTTTTTCATAAATCCAGTCATGTCAGCAGAAAATCTTAGTAACATCTGCTGTAGAACAATACAGAAAGTTGTGTTTAATTACGTCAACTATAGAAAGCAATGTGTTGTAGAACATTATAAGAAGAGCATACTTCCTGTTAGTAGTTAGGCAAAATCCTGTATTTGCATGTTTTTGTCTCCTTGCAGCAAGTAATTAAATGCCATATCTGAACCTTACGTGAATTGGTCTTTGAAGTTTTTTCCTTTGACAGTGTGTATATGTATATATATATATATATATATATATATATATATATATATATATATATTTACAGAATATGTGCAGCAGCCTTTGTGAGGAATCTGGGGTACAGTAAGATATTTGATCTAGTGGGAGATTATCCTGGATCTGAGCAGGTATACTTCCAAGACCTGGTTAAGTAGGACTAGAAAAGGTTTAAGTTATGTTTATTATCCACAATCTGGATTTCTAAAGGAAGGATATTCCATATTTTTGCAATGGTACTACAGTGCAAGGAGTCACCTAAACAAGTCCTGCTTTTGGCTATTTCAATTAGCGCTTCATTGGTAGATCTTAGAAGACAATCGTCAGTGTAGTTTTTTAGTAGGCCTTGTAGGCTGGAGTTTTTTCGGGGTGGTATAGGATCTGATGAGCAATTGTAAGCTGGTTATAGGTCAGTTAGTTTGGTAGTTCCAGCCAAGATTGTTGTTTGAGGGCTAGACAATGGTGGGCCCTGAAAGCTGAGTGGGTAGCAAACTTTGCAATTTTGTTATAACAGTTAATTTATTAAAGTCTCCTTTGATTAGGTTAGTTAAGATGGGGGAAGCATAGAGAAGTGTAGAGAGTAGGTGGGTTTTTGCGATGGTGGTTCTACTGTTATTGGTGAGGTAGTTTTTGCATCTGCAGTGGATGCTGAGTTTTTTATGGACTTTTGTTATTGTTTGTCTTATATGTTTGTCAAATTTTATGTTTTTATCTATGATAATTTCTAATAGTTTGGTTTGTGAGTGGTGAAATGGGGGTATTGTTAGAGATGATTTTAAATGGAGAAATGTGGTCTGTGGCTTTTGAGGGATGAAATAGCATTAGTTGTGGTTTTTAGGGTTAAGTATTAGCTGTGAGTTGGATAACCACATTTCTATGGCAGTAAAGGAATCTTGTGTAATTTTCTGCAGAAGTTGAGGGGGGGGCAGAACAGATAAGTGTGGAGTCATCAGTGTACTAGACCGGACTGGCATGAAAGATGGATTTGTGAAGGTCATTGGCAAAAATGCTGAAGAAGAGACATCCAAGGATGGATCCTTGTGGGACTCTTAAGCTTACTGGGAGGAGAGGTCATAGACAGTTTTGCCATTTTACGGCTTGTTGATGGTTAAATAGATAGTTTTTGAACCGTAATACTGTGAAGTTACTTAGGCTGAGTTTTGAGAGTACCATTAGGAGTTTCTAATGGGAGACTGTGTCAAATGCTTTGGAGCGATCGTGAAAGATAGTGGAGACCAGGTTACCATTGTTCCAGTGTTAATTTACAGTGTTGGAAAAGCTGATAAGGGCTATGGTAGTGCTATGATTGGGTCAAAAACCATATTGTGTGTTTGTTAGGAGATTATTAGTTATGAGATAGCTTAGAATTTGGGAATGTATGCATTTATCTAGAATTTTTGATAGGGGGGATAGTATGGCAATTGTTCGGTAATTAGATAGTTCGGTTGAGTTGTCCCCTTTATGAAGCTGTATAATGTGTGAAATTTTCCAGAGGGTTGCGATGCATTGTTCAGAGATTAACATATTTATTAATATGGAAACAGGGTAAGAGATGGCCTTGGCTATGATTTTGAGGTATTCCGCTGGGAGTTTATTGGCTGCTAGTGTTGTGGGCTTAAGTTTTATCTAGTAGTTATAATTTGTTTTGGTTGGTACTGGTTGTAGAGAGAGAAGCAGTTTTGATCCATTGTTGAGGTGCTGGGATTAGGATATGTTGTGGGGGAACAGGTGTTTGTGAGGTTTAGAGTGGATGTAGTGAGGTACAGTTTAGACTGAGTGGCAGTATTGTCTGTGGTGATATCAATATTTGGGGGTGGGGTACTGGTTCTCCCTGGTTGTAGGATTTTATTGATGGCTGCCCAGAATTTTTCAGAGTTAGAGTTTTCCTTGGATGTCTGAGTAGTGATTTTTCTTGTACATTCTTATTTATTTATTTATTTTTTTGGCCTTGTTTCTTAGTTTGAGGTATAGTATTTGTCTGTTTGCATTAGTTTTGTTGTGAATCCATGCTTCCCATACCTCACCTCTATGTTTTAGGAGAATCTGAGTACTTTTGGTGAGCTGGGGGGCATAGTTGGACTTTGTTCTTACTATTCTGGTAGAGGCAAGGTGATTTAGTACACTCAGAAAAGTAAAGTTAAAGTAATCTATGGCATTGTCTAGGGAGAGATCTGAGAGAGGTGTCCAAAATCTTGCAAGACTCTTAAAATCCTGACATAATTGCACATTCCTGAACCAGAATTTTAAGTTGTTTTTCTTGTGACCTACATGACTGGTAATACTGCTTTTAGATAAATTTGAATCATAAGATGATTTTAAATTAAGAGTTTTTCTCTTAATGAAGGGGAGGGGAGGAGTATGCACTAATCTAATATATTCTGTCAAATACTTTTATTCACGTTAAATTATAGGTTGCAAGACTATGGTGAGTTGCACATGTAAAAGATGTAGTCGATCATACACTTTAACTAGTCTGAATGTGAGGTTGCTTTTAATATTGATTGAGAAGCCTCCACTTTTAATTCTTTCATGTGTAGCAGCTAGTCTAAAGGTGTGAATGGCATTATAACCTTGCACTGCCTGGGTACTGTCCATGACTTTCAACCATGTCTCTGTTACTACACAGATATCTACACTCTCCAGGGAGAGGAAGATTTGCAGGGAGTGATACGTTTCTTGTTAAGGCTTCTAGTATTGATTGGTACCAACTTGAGATATCTCTTCACAGATTCAGTTAAGTCTGGAGATTTATCCATTTGGCATTGCCTAAAAATGACTATGGGATTGAGAAAGGTCTTTGGCAAAATCCAAAAGTCTAGAGCAGATAAGTGCAGACCATCCCTGGCAAAGCAGCATGGCCTGTCAACCATGTCCTCCCAGGTTGTCAAATATTATACTCCCTTGAACTGACACTAAAAGCTAAGCTAACTTTTAATATCAATGATTTTCTGTTGGTATTTTGGCATCATCCTTAGAGAAGGTAGTATGCCACTCAGTGCCAGGATCATACCTGCCTGAGACACATAATCAGCAAACTTGATCATGTCTTGCTTCATATAGTCAAGGGAGGCGTGTGTTAGGTCATTAACACCCACATGGACTATGACTGAGTCATATTAGTACCTGTACTTCAATGACCTGAGTGCCTATGTGACTTCACAGAGCCTAGCTCCAGAAAGGCAGAAAGCCATGCCCCCCTCCTCACTCAGTTTGGTGAGAGGGATATCAGTGTGCCTCACTAAAGAATCACCAATGAACAAGAAATGTGTTTGTGAGCTGTTTTGCCTAAAGGCTTAGCAGCAGAGGCTTTGGATACAGTGTTACTATGTATGGGTGGTGCTTTAATGGAGTGCTTACATGATGGCTGAGGACCCATTTTTTGATTTTGCTGTGCTGGAGGTCTTAGCGTTTTAAGAAGGTCTTTATCCTATACAGTAGGTGTGATGCAAGTGTCACTGATAACCTCTATAGGATTAGTTTTAACTATATGAGAGAGTTTTGCCTCCAGTGTTAAAGTATTTACTTCTCTCACATACTTTATCAGTTTTATTAAGAATAAATGGGCTGTCAGTGTAAATGAGGCAATTGTTACAATGTCTCAGAATGCCCATCTCAACCAGACAGGCCACAGAGAGAGTCAGAAAGTGCATGTACCAATCTATTTGGAAGGTGTGTGGGAAATTTAAATATTGAATAGGTCAATAACACAAGGTACCTGATGACCACTGCTCAGCTGTGTGCAAACTAATGCTCTAGTGGTTTAAAAAATCTGTCTAGACAGTAAAGGTATTTTAAGGTAAACTTTCACTGTGAGAGATCTGCATCCACACAGATTATAAGGGGGTATTATACTGTGAGACATCAGCATCTATATAGATGACTGCTAGGTGCTGCTGAGTAGAGAGCAGCAGTTCTAACTCAAGACTGTAAAAATCTCAAAATATTCAGCTATTCAACACAGAAACAATGCAACGGTGACAAAAACAATGCAAAAAACAAGTACCAAAATAGAGGATATGCTAATGCAAGTCTTAGCTTAGTTGTAGGTTATGAGCCAAGTGTTGTGCAACTGTGAAGCTTAAATAGCAGAGGAAATTCAATTAAAAAAAAAAAACACTCACACACAACAGCACCCTTTGGCCAATCAAAAAGTACGCTTGTCTTTCCTTTACACAATTCTACACTAGAAATTGACTCTGGTCACCTCTACTCTCAATAAAGTGGAAACAAGGTAGTTTTAACTAAAGACTGTAAAAAAGGTCGAATATGCAGATACTCAACACAGAAACACTCAATTAATGCATCAAAAAAACAAGTGCTGAAACATTGGATATGGTAATGTAACTCTTAGTTTTTGCAGAGTTTAGCAGAAACCAGCAACTCTCTAATCCTCAAGTAGTGTGGTCACCAAACGTCGCCAAATGCCTCAGGCACAGAGATTCAAATTTTAAACAAGTTAGCCTTCTAACCAATCAAATAAAGGCACTAAAAGACTTACACCATCACTTTCCAGCTCAGAAGGGCATTGGCTATCCCCTCCTGTGACAAGACTCTAGACCACAAGCCTTCATAATATAAAATAACTGGTTTTGAGGTTAAGTGCTTAAACCATTAAAAAGACACAGCAAGAAATATGCAGCACAGACATTTGTATTAAAGATGTATAAATAAAATATCAACTGTATAAAATAGAAATAACAAGTGCAAACAAGGAAAACCAACGTTCAGCAACACTTATGGCAACTTGATAACTGGCTGTGTAGTCCACACTCCTGTGCCCACTGATCATACTTGTCGCCCATGGCTTTATTGTTGCAGATATCACTATAAGCAGCGATGGCCTGGCTCCAGATTCAGCCAGTTGCAGAAGTAGCAATGATGGAAATATACTGTAGCTTGAATATGCTGGAAAATTAACAGCCATTTCTAGAAAAGAACAGGTAATGTAAAAATAAATAATTTTTCATTGGTAAAAGGAAGTTAGCACACTGTGGGAACAGAAGTTACCGTACTTTGTAAACACTAAGAGTGCAAGGAACTAGTCTTCAGGAATTCATACTTGTAGTAAACTTCTGTAACCTTGTAAATTTTTGAGTAGAGAATTTATTGACAAATAAATAAAGATGGCAATATATAATACACACACACACACATATATATATATATATATATATATATATATATATATATATATATCT
This sequence comes from Protopterus annectens, assembly GCF_019279795.1. Taxonomy (NCBI): domain Eukaryota; kingdom Metazoa; phylum Chordata; order Ceratodontiformes; family Protopteridae; genus Protopterus; species Protopterus annectens. Next base: position 263,987,879 of record NC_056726.1, on the reverse strand, counting down.
ATATATATATATATATATATGGATTCACTTTTATAACATCGAAATACTGAAATGTCGAATTTCAGTATCTCGAAGCTATAAAGTTGAATGTTACAAATAGCGAACGTTCATAATCGTGAATTTGACGTATGTCGAAAATATGTCGAATTCACAGTTATGAAGTTGCGCTACGTAATGTCCGGGTTTGTGTTTTGTTGGTGCGCTGTGCCGTGTTTGGATGTAGGTGTTATGTCAGGTAAGTGAGTGTTTTGTAAGGGTTTTGAGTGGGAGTTAGAGTGTGTGTGTGAGGGATTGGAGAATGTGCGTGTGTGAGTGAACTTTTGTGTTGTGTTTGTGCGATCTCGGAGTTAGTATATATAAGTAGGGGGGTGGGGGGTGCAGAGGGGCTTGCTCCCCTGCTTATGTGTGTGTGAGTTGTGTATGCATGTTGTTTTTTTGTTCATTTTGTGATGTGGGTGTTGTGTTGTATGTTTAGTGTAGTGTGTGCAGTGTTTTCGGTTATGTGGTTTCGCGGTTTTTATTTGTCGGTGTTTTGTGGATTCGGTTTTATAGTCTCGAGATAATAAAATTCGATATTTTAGCATTTTGAGGTTATAAAGTGAATCCATATATATATATATATATATATATATATATATATATATATATATATATATATATATATATATATATATAGGGAGCTACCTGACGAGATCGACAAGTCAAAACAGCGACAACAACTTCACCGACACCAAATCATCGACAGTTCACAAACACGACACCTCATACACTCGACACATCATAACAACAAACAAAACAAATCCCCTGTCCAAAACCCACACACACAACACAAGCACACCAAAATCCTTACAAACCAACACTAACCCTTACATACACAACTATCTACAACCCTAACCAAAACCCTAACCCTAAGGTCCGTCACTATCGCACACTCACCTAACCCCCGCCCTAACACTAACTCACTTAACCCACCCCTAACCCAAAAAATATCACTACTGCACCCTTACCTAACCCGTGCCCTAACCCTAACTCACTTATCCCACCCCTATCCCTACAGACCGCCAACATAGCACACTTACCTTACTCACACCCTTACCTAACCCGCGCCCTAACCCTAACTCACTTATCCCACCCCTATCCCTACAGACCATCAACATCACACACTTACCTTACTCGCACCCTAACGGCCGTCACTACCGCATACTTACACATCCTTTCCCCATTTCAGTGTTCTCAGCGTCAGTGTTTTCCTCCGTCGGTCTTCTGACTTGTCGATCTTCTGACTCGCTGTCACTGTTCTGACTTGTTGATCTAGTCAGGTAGATCCATATATATATATATATATATATATATATATATATATATATACACGTATACATACATACATATATACATATATACATATATGTGTGCATCTGCAGCTCTTGACAAGTACACACAGAAGACTGATTTCATTATATACTTTTTTGACCATCATATTCTTTCAATGTAGAAGGAAACATTTTTTTTTCTCTCAACTTTGAGTGGTGGTAAAGAATGCCAGTGTGAGAATTAGAATGATATGAAGAAATGCAATTCAGTGATATAAAATGTATGACATGAACAAAATTTGACTGACTTTCAATGTTGTAGGTTATAAATTTTTTAAATATTTGATCTCCACATATCGTTTAATAGCGGAACACTTCAGCCTTGTACATATACATATATTTTTTGGGTACATATAATTCTATCAAAGACATATACATTTTAGACACTCCACTAATTTTCACCATTCTGTGAATGCTATGGTTTGCATTTGTAAGCTTGTAACATAATTTATGCAGATAATTTGACAAGGGAAGTAAACAATTGCTTTTGATCAGGTTATTTACTTACCACTGCTCTGCATACTCCTGTTTGTGAGTGAGAGCTGATGAACAGTGAATGTCTAATTTTATTATCTGGCCTTAAGATTAGTTTAAAAATTATTAATAAATAACACAGGGAATAGAACATCAGTATATACAGCCACAGATTTGGAAAAAGAGAGACAGAGTAATTTGAATCACTGCTGGAACCATGCAATCTCATCGCAAACACAGCAGTGTCCAGCAAGGTGTTGTTTATAGAACTTGCAAAACATTTTTTAGATGCTTTAATTAGAGATATAGAAAAGGAAGAGAAATGTTAATACCGTTCTCATTTAAACAGAGGTCTGTAACAAAATTGTAAGCAAATTTTAAATAATTGTAGAATAATGTGAAAATGAAATCTGAACTGTAATTCTTTTTTGGCTAATAAAGATTCAGTGCTATCTATCTGAAAACATGCACATGGAAATGGAAATCTGAATGGACTATGTTATTCCTGTTTCTCAAAAGTAAGGGATTTGAATTGGCCGGCTATTCTACGGGCTGCCTCAGCGATCTCTGATTTCTTTACATGATACATCAGTAAACACATGAATTACAATGGCCCCTTCTCAGCAGGATAAAAGGAATGCAAAATGGTAAGGATCACATTAATGACTTTTGGTTGCTTTTACCAATAGCTATTTGAGACAAAATCTGTTTCACATTAATGAGATTTGATTACTTATACCAACAGATAATTGATACAACATCCTGGGCTGTAACAGTTCTAGTATAATTGGAACATTTTTAATGATCTTTCTGTGGTTGTTCACTTAACAACAAAAGATAAATAAGCCTTTTTAATAACAGCAGTGAAGATGGGCATCCCAGTGGTGCAGTGGTAGCATTGTCACCTCACAGCAAGAGGTTTGATTCTTGGCACAGGTGCTTTGTGTTCATAGTCTGCATGTTCTCCCTGCGTTCATGTGAGTTTCTGCCGGGGGCTCCAGTTTCCTCCCTCAATCCCAAGACATGCTGCAAGCAGATTGGATACTCTAAATTAGCCCTAGGTGTGTGTGTGTGTGTGTGTGTGTGTGTGTGTGTGTGTGTGTGTGTGTGTGTGTGTGTGTGTGTGCGTGCGTGTGTGCGTGTGTGTGCGTGTGTGTGTGTGTGTGTGTGTGTGTGTGTGTGTGTGTGTGTGTGTGTGTGTGTGTGTGTGTGTGTGTGTGTGTGTGTGCGTGTGTGCGTGTGTGCATGCGTTTGCCTGTGTGTGTGTGTGTGTGTGTGTGTGTGTGCGTGAGTGCGTGTGTGTGTGCCTTCTGAGGAAGGTTGGGCACTGGGTTGGCAGCTTAACACTGTAAAACTTTACTGCAACTTGTTCAGCAGACCAGTGTTCTGTTGTGGTGAACCCTAATGGGAGCAGCCAAAAGTATAACAGCAATGGAAATAAGGCTGCTGATAAAGTAAACAGTTTAAGCCTCCTAGCTTAGAAAGAAAAGTTTGAATAAACTTTGTAATAATTATTATTATACAGTGTGAGAGATGACAATATACGGAAAAAGTCCAAATATACTCAACTTGACAAAGGCACTGGGTCATGGGTTACTTATAGTGACCAAATATAACTCATTTTCATATTTTATCTTTCTGTTTGGAAGATACAGCTTGTGCACATTCATGGGAATTAGTATGAAAGACTTCAATATTATGGACCCCTAGGAAATATAACCTGAGTAAGAACGTTCCCTTAAAATTAAAATCATAACCCAAACTCAGAAACTCATATCCAAACCCTAAACCAACCAGATCTCTTACTTTAATTCAAAACTTAACCCTAAAACTTTGACTTAGCCTAATCCCAAAATACTAACTTTAAATTTACAGCCATAACCCTAACCATAAACCTAAAAAGCATAACTCTAAAACTCTAACCCTAACCCTAGTATCCAAACATACATTTAATGTCACTCTAATACTCATTATTAGCAGACTAACAGCATGAGTGGAATGCTTTTGACAATACAAAGTGTAACTACACTAGTTAGACAGAGCATTCCCCATATACTGAATATTTATCTGGCAACCCATTAAAGTACAAAAGACCTACTGGGATTTGTAGTTAAATAGCATACAGTGAAACATGAATTAGCAGCTATGGGATAGATGGAGGAATTCAAAAGGGTAACACATTTGATAACAGCATGGGACAGCCCAGTAGTGAAGTCAATTGGTCAGAGTTGCACCAGAGACAATGCAAGGCTGAGCGATTCAAATCCTAAACTAAAAGAAGCATTAACAGCTCACTGACAGGCACTATGAAATGCTCTGTGTTTGGCAGGCAGCTGTTTGTCTGGCATTTAGTGTAGATGAGTAAGGTTAAAACATTACTGGAACAACTTGTTTTGCATTATCATATATTTTCTGTATAGTTTACACAACAAAACTTTAATGAAATGCATTGACTTACTGTAAAACCCAGTGAAATTTAATCTTCAGTGATTTATCAGAAAATAAAGTTCGTCAGTACTGTGTGGCTAAGTGACTTGGTTAGAGTCACACCGGAGATATAAAAGGTTGGAAGGAATCAAATCCTGCACTTCAGGAAGCATTAACAATTCATAGCTTTACTTATCTATGCAAAATGCCAGGCAGACTGTTGTATGCCAAACACAGAGCATGCCATACAGGTCTGCCTGTGAAAAGCAAGGTAAATAAAAATGTATTCAGTTAAAATATTAATATTAAACGTGTAGATTTCATGTTGTCCAATTTATTCACTACTAAATAATCAGCACACTGTCAGTGTTCAACAAAACAAGGAAACCAATGATCATACCCCCAAAAACATGTCTTATGTGATAATGCTCCTGTTGATTGCAGTCAATGCCTTTTCTTACACCATAACTACTTTCAGATGCAGGGAGCAAGTATTTTTACACATACAGTTGTTGACTATCAATTGCAATGCCTTGTATGACTACATAGACATCAGAAGTTTGTTGGTGTTCAAATGAATGAATTAATATGTAAATGTGTATTTCAGCTCATTTCAGTGAAACCCATTACACCCCCCATGTCCCTTCCCAACCTTTCAGCTGAAGAATCAAAGACAGACACTCAAAACCAGGAAAAGATTTTGAATATCCATCTTAGTATGCTTAGAAGTTTGTTACCCTAGCAAAATTTGCATTATCAAGCATTTTCTTAACGGTATTAAGTCTGAAACCTGCATGTTGTTGTGTCTTTCGGCTATTCCCAGTTAGGGGTCGCCACAGTGGAACTCCGGTCCGCTAATGTTTGGTAGTGGATTTTTACGTGCCGAATTACCAGCCCTGACACACAACCTTCAACGAAGGCATGCCCATTCATGCATGCCTCCACACAGAAGATGCTCTAGCTGAGAATCGAACGCGACAACGTCTTTTTGTGAGGTGACAACGCTACCGCAGCACCACTACCGCGGAAGTCTGAAACCTGCATTTTTGTCATTATTTAGTAACTGCAGTCTACAATAATTTATCACAAAGACACACATTTTATAAAGAACAGATGAAAACTATGAGGGAAAAATCAGGGAGAGTTGAAAATTATACCATTGGAAAACACATGTACACTAATTACAAGGCAAATTTAAACTTAGGCAGGGATTCACTAATCCTCCGTGTAAGACTAAATAAGTCTTACACGGAAACGTCAGTCTAAGAGGAAGACGTCAGCATGCCATGCATATTCATGAGGGTGCGCTGACTCAACTGAAAGGCTAACACGGAGCATGTAAGACTGCAGGGGGCATGTCAGACTGCCAAGCAGTCCAAATATCCATGCCCCTGCAACTATATAAATGTGAAAATGACAAGTGCAATGAGCGAGTCCGCTGAAATGTACACATAGCAAACACTACACATCCCCACATACTAAACCCCTTTGTAATTGTAAAATGTAAACTTTTTATTTTTTTTTTTATAATTCCCGATATAGCTGCCCGTATTTGCGCGTGTTTGCATGGGTGTGCCCATTGCTTAGCTACAGTTAGCAATTTCGACATCGAAGAGCATAATAAGAAACGTTTATGCAAATTAAGCGCAATAGCATAGTGGTCGAGCCTTCTCACAAAGAGAAGGCATTCCCGGTTCTAGTCCCACCAGCCCCCTTTCTATTTTATGTTTTAAATTAGTATATAAAATAATTCCTGACATATATGAATGAAATTTTAGTAAAAAGCATTGAAATGGCCTATGTATTAGTGAACAAAATGTATATATATAAATATAAGAAGGTGAGCAGCATTAAGGATATTGACATATAATTGCCCATAGCTAAGCAGCATTGTACCCAGCGCAATATAGTTGCCCATAGCTAAGCAACATTGTACCCAGCGCAATATAGTTGCCCATAGCTAAGCAGCGTTGTACCCAGCGCAATATAGTTGCCCATAGATAAGCAGCGCTTTACCGAGTGCAATAGGTTTGCGTGGAGCTGCACACTGCGCTAACCAGCGCACCTTCGGGCAACATCGGGCAATGTGGAGCAACGTAGAGCAAAGTTGAGCAAAGTCAACTAAACACAGCCACACCCCCTAGCCTGTCTGGACAGTAGTAAAATAAAAAGCAATGACAAGGCTCGAACCCAGGACACTGTGCACCATGATCAAAGTACTGAGCCACTAAGCCATGACAACTTAGCATAGACATGCACTGTTAACATACATATACTTATAAATGGAAGTTTAACCATTGCTAAGCAGGTTCGCTGTAAGCTGAGAATTTTCAAAAATGGCCAATCACAAATAAGTGCAGGAAATGAGGCATATTTAAGATCCTTAGGCAGGAATACTCACCATAACTGGTTGTAGCTCCCATCTGCAGTCAGAATGGCCGGTGCTGGAAAGGGTACTCGCTTTCGAGCGCAACGGTGGGGCATCGAGGAGTCAAAATACATGGTTTGGCTCCTTGTCTACCATCATGAGTCAAGACTTCTGCAGGGCCAGTTTCAAGGGATGGAGTAAAAAGCGGAGGCTTGGAACCGGTTAGCTCATGATCTCACCAGTGCCACAGGCATCCTTCGGACTGGTGATCAGGTCCGTCACCACAATGCAGACCTGAAGAGATGGAAGCAGGACCAACTGAACCGATGGATACAGGAGGCCCATAACATGCAAGATGCCCCACTACTGAGTAGGTAGCCATGGACTGAAGTATGTAAGAAATGCTACTGTAGTCTATATAATGGATAGGTATGTCTCAATATCCCTTCATTTACTTCACAGCTGCAGGTGTCCGTGCTGCGAATCGGCAAGCCTATGCAGATAGGCTGCTAAGGCTGCACCACCAGGCAGGTTAGTAATTATTCTGCATGTATTATTATATAAAATAAGTGAGAGAGCCAGAAATAGAGTGTTGTAACCCATTAATAAAGATATAATAAGTCTTGAATAAAGTCTCTGCATGTATTGTAATATAAAATAAGTGAGAGAGTGTGAAAAAGTGTTATAACCCATTAATAAAGGTATAATAAGTCTGGAATAAAAGCATTCTGCATGCAGCAAAATATGAAATGAATGAGAGAGCCACTACAAAAGTGTGTAATGTAATTAATAAAGGTATAATTCCTGGACTGTGTCCGTGTCACTTTCTTTGATATGTTGTTGTACCCTTGCATTATGGAAATAGTACAGTTGTATTAAGTGCTGTCAATCCACACTTGGGTAGGTCCATATAAAGTGGATGAAGGGAATGCCAGTAGCTCTTAAGCATATATACAGTCCTCAACTGTTGTATCATGGCTAGCATGTACAGGTTAATTTGGCACATGAGTAGCTTGTGATTATGTTTCCCAGAAATGTCAGTGTGCTGCTAGAAATGTAGGGGTCTGTTTAAATGTAGCTGATAATGTCACCTGAAGACAGCCAGATATGTAGATATATGAATATAAATGAAATTTATAAATACGTAGCAGTAACATCTGCATCTTGAACAGTTTGTATGTCAGATACAGGTCAGGTATATAAACAACTATCAAAACCCATTTCACAATTTAATGGACACTGCCTAGTGTAATAATACATGTAGGGGATATATACCTGCAGTCAGTAGGAATGTAGAGTAAAGTTATAAGTATATATAAGTTGTTAATGGAGTGATATTTTTACACCCTACTTTATGGTCATAAATAATGCCATTCCACACCTAAATGGGTATGTGTAATCTGAAAAACTTTGTTGGGGCATATGACCTATTGGTTTATAAATATCTGCATGTACTTTGATGCATGTGCCCTGTTTACATACCACATTCTTGGTAGCCTGTTGCCACCAATCAACCCTGCATGCTGTTGGAATGTCCACTGTTGTTCTAAATATGCATGTGTTATGCTTGCTGTTCAACTGTTGGAATTCATGTGTGTTGGGTTAATGGGAATACTACTGCATGCTGTTACAACTAATTTGGAATGCTGTTGTCTGTTACTAACCCATTATTGTCATTAAATCCTGCTAAACATAGAACATATGGGAAGGCCGGTCCCAGTGGACCCTCCTCTCCCACCTCAGCTGGCGATGGCACCTGGCACCAGCATGTCCGGTGCCCAGCCCGGGACCTCCTCCTTCGGTGGCCCTGTGCCAGTTTCGGGTGGAAGCACTGCAGGGGATGGGGCTCATCCCCCCCCTGTACAAGCGTGGCTGGAGGAGTGTCACCTATCACCCTCCGAACGGTCCAGGCTGTGGTGCATAGGGAGATCAAGCGTTCAGTCACTGATCCTCTATGCCAGCTCAAGGCATGAGTGGCGCAACTCACAGGTAAGCCTGCCCCTCCTACTCAGCCCCCAGCACAGCCACCCTCTGGGCTGTGAAGATGCAGTGGTGACTGCCCCTGGGTGGGGATCTCAGTTCCACTGTTGCCATCTGTGGGCTCATGGGCTTGCGATATCTAAACATCCGTCCCCGTCAATTGTGTTCACCCGCCACATGTGTCATATTCTGCCCCTGTATGCATCTTGTTTGTCTTGTCTGTTTACCTCCCCAACCTACCTCCCCAAATATACATACTTCCTCTACCTCACATTCCACTCTCACCTGAAAAAACAAAAAAAAGGGCAATCTGTTCCCACAAAAAAATTATGCCCCATACATAGCTACCCATTTCGCACACATGTCCGCTGGACATGTAAACTGATAATTATAATTGGCAGTACAACATACTTTGTTGTCCTCACCCCTCTCTCAGGGGTGGAAGGTTTCAAATTTCACTCCAAATTTCTAACATATGCACAGCTGTTGCTGGTAAAGAAATGGGCAGCAATGGACCTTCCCTACACCCATCCTGCACATCCCGAGCTGGTTTCCCTACTGTCTTTCCCTCTTTGTGCCCCCTTTTTCACCACTTTCCTATCTCCCCATTTTCTTTTCTTTCAAAGAAATTAGCGTGGGGGTTAGCGGGAGTAAGCACTTTTAAGCAGTAGTTAGTGGGTGTGCGCGAGTGTGCGCTTGTGTGTGCTTAATTAAGCATCGCTAAGTGTCGCACAAACTCATGCAAACCCACTTACAACTGCTTAAAAGTGCCTTAGTCATTTTGCATGGCAGGGCCCTTTTTCTGCTGAGCAGCAAAATAAAACACCTCTGTCAGTCTCGAACCCTGGACACACTACACTGCATGAAATACCACTAAGCCACAGTAGACATGCAACAAGTTGGTGTTGTAATAAATATATCATGCATTACAATGAGTGAATGTAAAGGGAAAATAGGAATGCCATAACACAAATCTTGTTCTGTGGATCTTTACCAGCAGTTGTTGTGGAATTGCATGACATGACTGTGAAAAGAGAACCAGCCATTCTAGCAGGAAATAATGTTACAGTAGCACTTTACAAACCCCACACAGTATCAGAGCAGGATAAACACTGGCATATTTGAATAGGGCAAAGGCCGCCCTTCCCAACTGTGGCTGCTTGTCAGGGATGTCCCTGATTCGTAAACAAATGGTAGCTGTGTCCCTCTGAATCCATCTGAAAAGTACTGACGTTAGGCAGAAAAGTGGGGAACTACACTTAATGAATAATGTCAATAAGTAAGAGTAGACATTGTTTGCACATCAGAAAAGGTGTATTAATACATATGCTCTGATTCTCTCACAGTCTCAACTTAATGTCTGTAATATATTACAGGTGTACTTCACTTATATGTACCTTTCCCTGAGGCTGTTCAAATATATACCAGAGTGTTTCAGAGGCCTGGCAGAGGCAGAAACACACAGGCATATCAGCTTTTCTTCTGTTACACACTCTGCAAATAGCTTTGGAAGGAGTCCCACAAGCATACCCTTATGTAGGAGTACAACACAGAAATATCAAAGGATGTAGCCATGTACTGGTAGCAACCAACTGTGACAATGCCATTGTTCCAGTGCTGAAAAGACCGGTGTGGTGCACAGACAAATAATAATAGGCTAACCTCTGGCTACCATCTGGATATGTCCACAGGTGGGAGCTACGCAGACAGACTACTTGCCTTGATAGACTAACAGGTACACAGCAACCCTGTATGTTCAGCAAGATAAACATCACACAATAATAAATAATGCTCTCTGTATTTCTGCACCCCTAAACAAAAGAACAATATACCTGTGTATTCAGGCTCTACCAAGGATGTAGGTAGGCATACTCAGTACTGAAATTTGTCCAGTTGTCTTGAGCAGCATGTGCTAATCTCAACAGAAAAAAACCCACAAACTGTTCAGAAGTGAGTAAATTAATATTTACAGAATAGTAGTTCACAAACAGTTCATGTGCCAGAAGAATACATTGCAATAACTACTTTTGTATGGCAGTTAATTGTCTAATTAGAAAATAAAGTACATACTCCCATGTATCTTGTGTTAGCATTTGTAGGGGTGAGTAAAAAAAGCAGCAACATTCAGGTTTGAGTACAACATGCAAATAACTGGCTACAACCCTAGCTTCTGACTGACACAACGGTGTCCACAGCAAACAAGCATGGGCCCCACTTTGGAAAGCTGAAAGGGCTACGCCTACTTAACTTAGCATTTTATAGCAGTGGGCTGCTATGACAGTGAGTACTGCAATTACCACACAGCAGGCTGCATGCAACTACTAAATGGTGGGCACCAATTGGTGCAGAGGCCATCACATGCACATGTGCAGATACCTAGAAAAGCAGGCTGTACTTGCTGTCCACACATGCAATCATATCATTCCAGCAACAGAGAGAGAGAAGGTGAGAGGGAGAGAGAGAGACATAGACAGAGGCACAGACAAAGACAAAGAGACAGAAACAGACAGACACAGAAAAACAAAGAGCAACATCAACATACAGAGAACCCCCCCCCCAAAAAAAATATTTCCTTTAAAAACAGATGGAACAGAGAAATACAAAGGAAAGGTATGGAACACATATGTATTTGCTGGCATGTAGTAGATGTTTTTGAAGAGTACTCTACATACTGTGAATCATCCATATGTGGCAGCAGTACGTATCTATATGTATCTGTACATGTGCATAGGGCAAGGGACATACTGCAACTGTTTGTGAAGGGTGTATGTATATATATATATATATATATATATATATATATATATATATATATATATATATATATATATGTTGTTGAAGGCTGTTATGTGCATATTTCTATGTAGGTTGCAGTGTGTGGCAAAGAAAACAGCATGCAGTGCTGGTATATGACATGTGGTGGTTAAACGCTGTGGGTATGATTTGTCAGTTTTGCAGTGTTGCAGCCAATGAGGCCTGCTAAAGCTACATGGGCTGAGGGCACTTTCAATGCATTCTGCACAACACTGTGCAATATTATTACATAACTGTATATCTCACAACTGTCGTATAATTGATATTCCCACCATGAAAAGTGGACTGTATATGTGCCTATATGTACATTTATATGTACAGCAATGGATGTTTATATGTATGTGTGTATGTATGTGTGTATATACATATATATATATATATATATATATATATATATATATATATATATATATATATATATATATATATATATATACAGAGAGAGAGAGAGAGACACGGGGTCATACTTACTGCGACAGGTGCCTTGTGACCAAGGCATGGACTGAAGCTCATTGTTGACATTGCAGTGCCATCCCTTCTTGCCAAAACACTGTACCCATTAACTAACACATAGGTGATAGTCTACCTAACATTGATGGTGTGATAAGGGAACATGGGACACAGGTGGACAGTAGCCTCCCCTTTGATAATCACAGTGCCACACTAGTCATGTAATCTGTCTACGTGGTACACATCATCACAAAAGGTGTGTCATCTAGGGAAATATAGGTCAGTGTTCCCCTCTACTCATCACACTTAAAACCCATTATAGAGTGCAATGCCCCATGTGGTATGTACCTCACATGACAACTACAACAACTGGAAAGGCCACAGACATACCTCACAAAGAGTAATACCATCCTCAAACAGATGCCCTATGCAGACCGACTCACAAAACCACAGCTAGACTGTGTTGCATACCTCCTACCCAGAGGTGACCTCTGCCTAACATACAGAGCTATGTCACACCCATAGCTGTTGGACATCCTCCACGTAAACATATTACAATCCCTCCGCGATACACGCTCTAGAGCCCAAAACCTTGTCAGCTCACTAAACAGCTCATGCTGGAGGGATAGATTCCCATCTCAGAGACATGCCATACTCTGGAACAAACCACCTATCAATAGCCAACAAAGCTCCTCATTAGCAGTTGTCATAAATACTCCTGATGATTGGTTGGGAGATAGGAAATACACCCCGGGAATCACCTCTGTGGCTCTGGTTGACAGGGGCAAGTGAAATTAAATTACATGTGTGTCAAAGGCCAGGGTAGCGTATGGCTAGGCTGCTGTAGGCCCTAAAGCCAATAGCGTATTACCTACCTATGACATGATGCACACACACATGTACTTAGTGCAATAATTGCTATGTGAGGTTGTCTGAGTGTGATGGTGAATGTGTTGGTGAATGTGTGCAAGGTCTGTAAAGGTGTGATAACTTAGTGTGAAATTGTTTCTGTCATGGTTGTTTGTGTCCTAGCTGTGATCCCAGCAAAAGATGTGTATGCTATTGCTAGGCAGAAAAAGTAGTATGGCATACGGTGTGACGTAGTCCCTTGTTATCGACTGTGGTGTCCCAGTGTAGGCTAAAGCATTACATGTATGCTTAGTGAGTGGTACTGCTGGTGAATCCAATTCCCATATGAACTGTAGTACTACCTGAAACTGTAAGCCTAAACAGTACAGTATGGTGTATGTTGACATTGCTTGGAAACTCTGTTTTGTATGTTCCCTGTAATCCTCACAGATTACATACCTCAGGCATAAGATTTTGTAAGTAGTGACACACAGTACTGTATGGTACACAGGTAAAGCTCATCTGGGTTGGCATACATTTGTGTGTTGTATGTATGTCTGATGTGTGTGTAATTATGCCTGTACCATGCCCTCAATCTTATGTGTGTTACAGGGTATACATGTGTATCTAGCAACATGTATAGTCTAGTACAGCAGTATGCCACCTATATTAACAACTGTGCACATATGTTAGGCAGGGGTTTGGCATCAATGACTAGGGTGGTATACTGCTAATACTGTAACTGTACTTTACATTCATTGCAAAGGATGACATCTTTCTTTATGCATTAGCTTGATATATACCTCCTGTGGCTAGGTGGTGCATTGTGTCAAATACAGTGTGCCATGTGCTGGTGTATAGTCTTACATACTGGCTTCTCTTTGCTGCTGTGCAGAACATGGTTTGATATATAGAGCATGCCAGGCACTGTCAGACAGTTTTGGCCTGAGCACTAATATGTGGTATTGAAAGTGTGTATCCTCTTACAGCCAATTGGATGCCATATATGACAGTTAATTGATATCTGTACTTTAGAATGTTAAGTGTGTCACATGACTTGCTCACACATATTGTTTAATTGTCTTCCAGGGGCATGGCCCACCAATGCAACCCGTGTTATACAGCTGCAGAGGAACAGGAAATACACAGCAGGCTGGTGCAGTACTACATCCTGCTGTTCTCTAGAACCAGCCAGGACCAGCATGAGCGGACTGCACTGTGGCAAGATCCTGTTCATCGGGTAAATGACATAGGCATGCATAACTGGACATATGAGCATGTACGCCATCACTGCAGTGATTTAATTAGACATGTCTGGCGGCGTGCATCTGATATCCATAGACAACAACTTGCCACAGGTGGTGGGGTAGCCATTCCTCCCCCCCTCACCAGAGTGGAGGAGCTGCTCATAAGCGTGGTGGCTCCTGGCCAACAACAGGAACAGCAACATACATGTGTCATCATGGAGGTCGGAGCCACTCAGCATGTTGACATGGAGCGTGCAGGTAACATGCCCTATCTGTAGACTACTGTTACCTGTATTGGTAGATTATGCAAATGTGAGATGTGTACTGTGTGTTTAGCAGTTGTGCTGCCTAGTGTTGTGCAATACTGATATGTGGAATATAATCTGTACGCCTGTGACTGTCGACTGTTGTACTACTGTAGTTTAGCAAACTCGCAGCAGCAATGCCACAGTTGTGGCCACTGACAAACTGTCTCATATTCTTGTAGGTTCCTCTGGTGTGACAGCAAGGCAGCCGGTCGATGCTGGTGAGTGTGTTATAAATTTAATATTGCTAATGAAATGTGCATGTCATAGGTGAGGTGTAGGCCATGTACACATAACACACCTACACATAATGCATGCTGTGCATGTTTGCTGTGAGACTATGCACATCTCAGTAATGTCAGTAGCTGCCTCAATCACATGCAATACACAGAGCATCACACACAATTGTGGCAACACCATACTGGACATTGGATAGGCATAGTTGATACACATGTACACAACATACACAACTTTGTCATACGCAGTACACCTTAACATGCTGCACATGTCGTATCCAGACACCCGCTGTTAGGTCACACTTCAGTATCCCACATGTCATCCACACAGCACACATAATCTACCTAAGAGGAAGAGGCCTATCATGGGGCTGTACGACACTCTTCAACACATAACACATTCATGTTAGGCAATTATCCCTATTGGGCATCTTACAAACCCATGTAACAAGTGGCTGTGTAATTGTGAATGTAGCCATGTTACTGCAGTTCAGGTACAGCATGCTAGGTGGTGGTCTGACACACATTAGTAGCCTTGAGTGACCACATGATGCATGATGATGATGGCTCATGGTACTACACCCCATCCAGTTACAGTGACCACAGTACTACACATAGCAGTCATTGCTCTGCACCTCAATGTTGTGTGTGCGTGCAAACATATGCACCTATACACAATATGCATAGCAATTACCATTTGTACAATGTGACACATATATGTCTTGTAATGCTATTGAGAGTATAGGTCACATGACACACATTGGGTATGTGTGATGTTCAATGTTGCAGTCATGTTGTAGCATGCCATGTCATGGCTGGCACTGACATGTCCACAATATGTCCTACACTCACCATAACCACTGTACAATGGCCATGTTGAGCAATGGTATTCCATCACATATACATGCACCACTCATCCTGTGTGTATACATAGCATGCATGTGCTAAACCTGTGTCCACAATTATCTGCTGCAGACACAGATACTGTAATCAGAAATGGATATCTATGTGACAGACAGATACACATCCAGACATGGTATGTATACCTGTGAGTGATGGTGCACAGGACATTGCAGACCTTTTAATACTTGCAGAGCAATGTTGTGTCCATGTACACATTGCATTCCAGGTTGAGGCCAATCACTGAACAACAACACACATGCATCAAAGCCATGTATACTGTTATTAACAAGGGCTGTCTACACTCGCACTGCATGGTCTTGAGCAACAAATTTTCTGCATGCTGACACATGTGATATGACTGTTTGCCTTGTGATACTGTAACCCACCTTCAACTACTATTGAGTATGTTTTGTATTGCTGGTGGTGTGTGTGGGTATCTGCTGTAGTGAGGAGTGTATTTGTGTGCATGTGTGCATGTGTTCATGTGTGCATGTGCTCATGTGTTCATGTGTTCATGTGTTCATGTGTGCATGTGTGCATGTGTTCATGTGTTCATGTGTGCATGTGTGCATGCGTGCCAACATCATGTACAGGTCATAAAGTGTGTTTCCTGCCTTCCTCCCACAGGTGCTGTGTTAGGGCTGGTTCACTGCAGCAGGGAAACTGATGTCACTGAGCCACATAGTGATAATGAAGATAGATGTGTTGAGGCACAGGAGTGTTTTCCAGGGTCTGTCGTTGAGCCACCAATCGACAGTACACAGCTGTCCACCCCATCCATGCATACAGTCATACTGCCAATACATCCATCACCAATGCCCATAGCTGAGGGACAGCGTACAGTTGGCACTGGCCAGGACAGTGTGGTATCCATGGCACATGCATCCCAACATAGCAGCCATACCCAGATGTCTGGAAGGGTACCAAAAAGGCAGATGTCCAGGGGTTCTTGTAGGAGCACTGCTGCTCATCATGCCACTGGCAGATGTGCCACAGGTCTGACAACGTCATGCATGTTCTAGGCTGTCATGGAGGCACAGGCACATATGGAATGGTACACCAGACAGGGACTAAGGGCACAGAGGGTACATAACCCCGCCGTCATTGACAGTATCAGTGACCTAGCAGGTGCCATCCATCATTACACCGAGGTCACTGATAGATGTTGGGGAAAGACATTAGATATCCAATGCAATGTCATGTCCATGTGTTAGGACAGTGCGGGATGGTTGAGACATTGACGTATGCCAGCAACATCAGCAGCTGGCAGTCGCCGCGGACGTCTCTCAAGCCACAGCTGCTCCTGTATTGCCAGTACCAGCCCCAGCAATGTTGGGAGTGGGTTGGCATTAGAACATCCTAGAAGACCACGTGCACATGGCTCTGGACAGTCCCAGCAGGGACCTGGGTCCAGTGTACATCCATCCACCTCTGGGGATAGTACCCAGTCTGGCTTAGTACCTGATAGTGTCAGTAGCACCCCTGCCAGGCACAGGTACCGTATCTGTGGCCAGAAACGGTGATCTGTAAAGCCTCGCAGGTACAGTCTGTGGCTGTCCCACAAATACCCATATATGGCAGCCACATGGTGGAACTGTGTGCATGCAGACACACACACATACTCCAGACACCTAGGGCTAACACATACCGACACACATTACAACAACATTGGCCCATTCCAGTATTCTTGCCACACACACACACACACACACACACACACACACACACACACACACACACACACACACACACACACATACATGTCAACTGGATGGCTCACTGTAGGTCTCTGGCAAACCAACAACACACCCTATGCATATGATTAAACTTGTGCCGCCTCCTGTCATCTGTAACATCGATGCAGGAACAGACTACCATGGTGCTGATGCACAGGGTGTCTATATAGCAGTATAGCAATGTTAACATGTTGTCAGTAGTAGAGTGTAATGATTTACTTGAAGGTGTAGCTGAGCAGGCATGATGCATTAAAGCTATGATTGTCATTGTAGTGTTGTTTACACCAGTGTTGGTTCCAATTGTATATTGTCCAGCCATGTGTGACTTGGCTGATGTGTATAGTATTGGCAGCATGTGTTAGAGAGTGGACAGTATGTGTGGGATGTGTGTAGCACAGATTTGCAGGTGTACAGTTGTGAAAATGGTGGAGGTGCACTGTCTGCATGTACATGCATAGTGGACACATGGCCAGGGTGACATGCTGTGTATTACACAGTAACACTCCATAGTTTCTATTGGTGGCCAGTATGCATTGTACTACACACATTCCGGAACCTGACTACACATGTGTGTATGACATGATTTGACACTGTGCTGTGGGAGATACTGTTACTATCTGTCATTGTTTTGCATTCTAGTAGTATACATAACCTCAACAGCCTGACCATAAGCAATCGTTAGATGATGTCTTGACAACCGACACACAGATGTAGGACACACAGCAACATTTGGATCCTTCAGATACTATACAATGCCAGTAACCACTGGTATTCACCTGCACCCATTACTGAGACCACTCCTGTTTGGCATATAGCTCTCTTAGGTACAAGCAATCACAGTAGGGATATGTCCGTCCACGTCTGGTAATGCATACTGTGGCCTATAATGCAGTCTCCAGATGACACACACATCCTCCACAAGGGTATCATACAGACAGATGCCTGTTGTCAAACCCATGCTGTAAAGCTATAAGCCAAACTAAGCATAGTCATCCATCTTTATGGAACATATTATCCCCACAGTACCACATAGGTAGTAGCCACCAACACGATGAACAGGTACCGATGTGTACATGCAACCAATTATTATGTCATCTCTCCTTTGTTAATCACATTTCCAAAGGTATTTTTGGAATCCCTTGGTGGATCACATAAGCAATAAGGGGTCTGCATGCATATCCACATAGGTTGTTCTACACCTGTTATGAATAGTCATCATTGACAGACTTTGCTGCGTTTGAACAGGTCTGACATATACCTTGGCCATAGACCCTCACTCACACATTCCAATAGGAACCGTAATGACTTTGTGTGACACAGATGACCTAGGCCAGGGATCACTGCAGTGGCTGGGCTTGTCACAAGCATACAGATGTGACCTAAGGTCTGGGAAGCAGCAGCACAGTCTGGCAAGGATGACAGCTGTGTTCTTGGAGAAAGCAGGGTTCCCACACATGCAATCATTGAGGTAACATGTACGGATATGTATTTGCCACACAGCTAGCTCACATGTGCAATGCATACTGATATGTCATGCAGTGGTAAAAGCAAAACCCACAACACATTGACCAAAAGTGTCACGCACATACAGCACACACACTCACCAAGTGCAGGATTTAAACCCCTACCTACTTATTTGATGGTACTAGAAGAGTATGCATTAACACGATGCGCTATGTACATTACCTGGAGCTGTTTTTTCCACAGGTATATTTGTAGGATGGTGACATCATCAGACTTGACAAAGGTTAGTTGACTGCTTTTGAGGTCCCTTACTACTCTCCTAAAATGTTGCTTTTTCCCAAGGAGACAACACACAAACACACGCAGACAATTGTTCAGTGTAGGATTCAAATCCCTAACTAACTACTTCATCATACTAGAGGAGTACGCATTAACATGACGTGCTATACACATTACTGGGAGGTATTTTTTCCACAGGTATATTTGTAGGATGGTGACATCATCAGACTTGACAAAGGTTAGTTGACCGCTTTTGAGGTCTCTTACTACTCTCCTAAAATGTTGCTCCTTCTCAAGGAAACCACACACAAATACATACACACAGTTGCCCAGTGCAGGATTTAAACCCCTACCTAACTACTTCATGACACTAGAGAAGTATGTATTAACACAACGTGCTATACACATCACTAGGAGTTCGCTTTTCCACAGGTATATTTGTAGGATGGTGACATCATCAGACTTGACAACGGTTAGTTTACCGCTCTTGAGGTCTCTTACTACTCTCCTAAAATGTTGCTCCTTCCCAAGGAGAAAACACACAGTTGTCCAGTGCAAGATTCAAATCCCTATCTAACTACTTCATGACAGTGCAGGAGTATGCATTAACACAACACGCTATACACATTACTGGGAGTTCTCTTTTCCACAGGTGTATTTGTAGGATGGTGACATCCTCAGACTTGACAAAGGTTAGTTTACCGTTTTTGAGGTCTCTTACTACTCTCCTAAAAGGTTGCTTCTTCCCAATGGGACAACACAGAAGCACACATACACAAACACAGTTGTCCAGTGCAGAATTCAAACCCATACCTAATTACTTCATGATACTACAGGAGTATGCATTAATACAACACACTATACACATTACTGGGAGTTCTCTTTTCCACAGGTATATTTGTAGGATGGTGACATCCTCAGACTTGAAAAAGCCTAGTTTACCACTTTTGAGGTTTCTTACTACTCTCCTAAAAGGTTGCTCTTTCCCAAGGAGACCACACACAAACACACAGTTGTTTAGTACAAGATTCAAACTCCTACCTAACTACTTCATGATACTACAAAAGTATGCATTAACACAACACACTATACACATTACTGGGAATTATCTTTTCCACAGGTATATTTGTAGGATGATGACATCATCAGCCTATATGAAGTGGGTTACATTAGGTGACATTAGATGGGCTACATTGAAGGAATGTCTAAACACTTTGGGCATGTGATCATCAAAGGTGAGTTTACTATCTACCTGTGTCCCCAGGGCCATAATGACTTTCTCCGTACATGCTGGATTATCACCTATGTGGTAATTTGTGTGCACTTTGTTTAACCCAAAGGGGATGACTATGCATTCTTTGCCATTCAGCTTGAGGGCATTGTTTTGACACCAGGTATCTGTCTCTGTAAGACACTTCTGGAGGATGTCTGTGTCAGCTGTACAGTTGATTATGGACCACAGTTACCATTCATCTGCAAACCTGTTCAGTCATACACCTGCCATGCTTCCATGTACCTCTGAGCAGTATCTACTGAACAGGTGGGGTCCCAGGACCAAGACCTGTGTGATACCATTTGTGACTGGCTTAGAGTTGGACATGGCACCCACAAATATGAACATGTGTGGTTGATCTGTGAGCCACTTGGTCACCCATCCTGTGACATTGCTGTTAATGTTCAAGCTGGTACACTTGTCCATGATGACAGAGTGGGGAATGGTGTAGTAAGCCCTTAGTGAGGTCCAGGTGGGCTGTATGGACTACTTTCACCTCCATCTATGTTCATGGTAACTGTTTTAAATAACTCAACTGGGTTTGAGAGCCAGGCTCTGCCTTTAACAAGGCAAAGTTGTGTAGAGTCCAGTGTCTGGAGATTTCCAACGTCTCAGTGTATGGGTTCCATGACAACTGGCTCAATAGCTCTGTAGACCCGGCTGAGTAGACATATTGGGCAATGGTTTCCAGGTTCTGTTTTGGCACACCCTTTGTGGAGCTGGATGACTGTTAGTGTATGCAATTCTTTGGGTACATAGCTTGTGGTACGGTTGAGTTTGGACAGTGAATGTAGGTGAGTGTGTAGTTCCTTATGGGCCTAGTGTAAGACGCAGCCTGGGACAACATACAGTCACATTGATGCTATGTTCTTAGCTTTGGTGAGAGCTGTCTTTACCTGCATGTCCATGACGTCTGGGTCTCTGCATCCTTCTGTGATGGACACAGGCCCTTTTGGGGATGATGGGGGGGAGTTTACACTGAACTTGTCCCCCTGGATGTGGGCAATGAAAGTTGGTTTGGTGTATTTCATTCCTTTTTTCAGTAGCTGACAGCATATTTGGAAGTTGACACTTACATGTCTGGTATAACTACCAAAGGCTTTGTGGTTGTTATTCTTACATTCTTTGGCTATTTGTCTTTAGAAACTGTCCTTGGATTATTTTATGAGAGATCATTGTTTCTTCCTAATAATGATCAGTGATGCCTTTCCTTTAGTGAAGTTGACTCTATCATGTGTTCGTTTCCTCCTTCTCTTGTCTAGCTTATTTATGGACAACAAACACCTGCTTGTTGTCCTATTTTTGGAGGAGTGCATCTTGGTTTTATTTGTGATGTCTCATTCCATGCATCCCTGTAGATGCTCATAGGATGCACTTGTAAATGATTCTGCAGATTGCATACCATTATCCTATAGCAAGAGGTCTTCGGAACTTTCCACTTTGGTCTTGAGAAGTGTGCAGTTTTCTTTTGCAAATGTCTTCACAGTGGTTTCATTGACTGGGTGTGGGGGTGGGATGTGGATGTCCAATGTGATTACTTCATGATCTGATATTCCCAGTGAGGGGTTTATCTCTGTTGTGGAACACTGGTACCCCATGTTTGTGATGATCATGTCCAGTATGTTGTCACCTGTAGTGGGCGTGCTGACCAGCTGTTCCAGGGTGTTAGAGTTTATTAACTGTAGGACACATTGGGCAAAGGATGTTGTATATGAGTAATTCACACACTCAATGTTTGGGTAGTTGTAATCTCCTCATATAATGGTGTTTGATAGGACCTTTATATTTGCCATTGTTCTCTGGAATACTGAGTGAGGTTCCTGAGACAAGGTACATGATCTGTAGCAGGCTACAATCTGATGGGCAGCTTTGCCCAATGTTAGTTGCACTTACATGGTCTCCAAGGCCTCATGCTGTGCCAGTAACCTGAAGGTGTGGATATCCATAAGGTAAATGGCTACACCCCTTCCTTTTGTATTTCACTTGTGGTTTTGGGTCCAAAGGTCAGAGTGATTGTGAATGTTTTACATGGATCATATCCAGCAGCTCTATGTTTGACATAGCTTTGTATGTTAGGCAGTGAACACCTCTGAGTAAGCGATATGCAAGGGAGTACGGATGGAGCATTTTGCAATGGTCTGTGTATGGCATGTATTTCAGGCCACTAATGCTCTTTGTGAGGTATTGCTGCTGGCTTTCCAGTTGTTGTAGTTGTCTTGTGAGTTAACCTAGCAACAGTGGTGTTGTACTCTTTTATAGTTCTAGTGAGTGGTGAGTAGAGGGGAACAATGTCCTCTTTTATTCTGCATGAGACACATTTTGCGATGAGGTGTGCCACATAAGAGGGTTTCCGGACTACTGTGTGAATGTGCTTATCACAGTTGTATCCACTGTCCACCTGTGACCCAGGGTCTCTTGTCATGCTTACAGTGTGAGGTATACTACCACCTATGTTGTAGTTCTTGGCTACAGAGATTTTAACAAAGGTGATGATAATGCACCTTTTGACATTGAGCTACAGCCCATGGCTTGGACAACAGCCATCTGTCTCAGTGAGGCCCTTTTGTAGGATGTCCACATCTTTAGTGTTTACAATGATGGCTCCTAGTTTGCAGTCCTCTGGAAACTTCAGTAGCCACAGACCTTCCATGTTAATGTTTACTGCAGGGAAGTAGATACTACACAGCCTGGGAAGTTATCTAGTCCCATGGCTGCTGTGATACTGGCTTCGGAGAGTGTTTTTTAGTTGTGCAGCCATGATGACAGCAACTTTGCAGTCTTCCATTATAGACATATGCTCTTTCATGGGTGAGAGGGGGGTAAAGTTAACACTGATCCTATCTGCCAGGATGTTGCCAATATCAGTTGGCTCTGTACATTTAGTGCCGTTGAGCTGTAATTCAGAACAGATCTGAGTGTAACCATGACATGGACCTGTCTGTTGGGCAGAAATCTCCTGCGTAGACAGTATGCAACAGAGTACAGCTTGGGTTACATTCATTCTTGCTGCATGGGGCAATTATTTGAGGCCAGTAATTGTTAAGGTACTTCATTTGTCTTTCTAGCTGCTGAACGTGCCTAGTCAGATTCATCGCAAGTGTGTTGTGGTACTCTCTGACAGGTCTGATGACTGCTGAGTAGTGGCAACCTCCTTTGACCTACATGCACAGACCTTGGCAGTTTGTGTGAACACATAGCCGGATTTTCAGATCACTTTGTGAATGTGTTTCTGGAAGTAGAGAGGACTATACACATTTGTCCATAGATCCCTTATTATCACATCTGTATTTAGCCTAAGTGTGTGAGCATGCCCAGTATGACCTTTCAGTATCTTCCTGCCTGACATTTGCTTCATTTCTTTAAGTGTGTGAGCATGCCCAGTATGACCGTTCAGTGTGATGCTGAATGAAATCCACTACATTTGTTGGAGTGTGTGAGCACACACAGTATACACATTTATACTGTATGTGTATGGTAAATCAAGGTGTATTTTTACAGCAGGGGCTCACCTTTGTGTCATAGATCAACAGGGATCATACTGTGCCTGCAGGGCTTCCATGAGACACTTTTCATAGACTTATCAACATTTCTACATACAGGGGGGACAGCTATTCTTTGTACATTTCTACCCGTGGGCACACCGGATTGTTACTGTGGGTGTACATAGGATGTGGGTTTCACCTGACACATATACACATTTGCTGTGCCTTGCACTGCTATGTACAGGACACCATTACAGTCTGTACTGTTGCCTATTGTACTGGCTTGAGGCATACTACTGTACTACAGATCTTAGCGTCCATTGTCACATATATTAGCTTGCGACTTCATAGCCTACAAAACCCACATCACAACTCCCGGCCTGATGTTCTCTGTCTGCATAGGCGTGTGGGTGAGGTTACCCATTTGCTTCATTAGGGGCATGATACAGCTTTGCTTTGTGTTTGCATTAGTGTACAATTGCCCTGCTGTGTCGGTGCCACTGTAATGCTCTCATGGCTTAGTGGTTCAGTACTGTGACTATAGTGCACAGTATCCTGGGTTCAAGCCATGTCACTGCTTTTTATTTTCATGATGGCCATACCAGACTGCTTAAGGAACAGTAAAGCAGATATGAGCATGTTTAACTGACTTTGCTCAACTTTGCCCGACCTTGGTCAACATTGCACGAGCAATTTTGTTTACATATACTAGATATTGGTAAAAGCTGCTTAGCACTGCTTTATATTGCTTAAAATATGGCAATCATGCCTTAGGTGGTGCTACAGGGCTGCCTATGTTGGATGCACGTACTACACTCCCTATACATGTTTGGAAACAGGTAGTGTCAAGTTAGGCATCCCTTTTATTTTGTGTGCGAGTCAGAGAGAGGTATCATTTCCAAAGTTCCTACTGAGCTAGTGTATGTGCTATGCGTTGCCTCTTTGCCAAGGCCAAGGCATACTGGGCACGTCTCCTTCTGCCTACTGGGGCAGGCTCAGGTTGTTCCTCCTCCGAGTCACGCTGTGCCCGTGCAGGCCTTGGCAATGGTGGGGGGCTGTTTGGCCCTGCCCCATGCTGTTCCTGCTGCAGCTGTTTACGCAGGATCATATTGTGTAGCATGGCACATTCCATGACAATTTGGGTACATGTAGTTGGTGAGTACTGCAAGGCTCCACCAGATGTGTCCAAGCACCTGAACCATGACTTGAGCATCCCAAACACACGCTCGATTACATTTCGTGTTTGTGCATGTGCCTCATTATGGAGTCCTTGTTCAGGTGTGTGTGCATTTCTGATGGGTGTCATCAGCCACGGCTCCAGTACGTATCCAGCATCCCCCACTAGGTGACCATCAGGGATGTCCCCATTTGCAAATGTCTGGTACAGCTGCGACAGATGCGAGATATGGGAATCGTGGTAGCTTCCAGGACAGCCAGCACACACATTCAGTATTATGCCCTGGGCATCGCACATGACCTGGCAGTTGATGGAGTGGAAGCCCTTGTGGTTGATGTAGGCCCTACCCCACTCACCAGCTGGTGCTTCGATGTGTATGTGCGTGCAGTCAATTGCACCCACTACCTCAGGGTATTCCGCTATTTGCTGGAAGAGATGCATATTGCTGGCCAATACCTCATGGGAATTGGGGAAATATACATGATCACCAACATGTGCTGACATGGCATTCAGGAACTGGTGCAGTACCCTTGATGCTGATGCCTGTGAAATCCCCATCATATCACCAGTTGATCTCTGGAAGGTACCTGTTGCTTGTATTCTTAGGCCAACACATACCTTGGTTTCCACTGGGATGGGTTCCCCACTGTTGGTTCTGTGTGTGAGGCGTGGCCCGCACAGCTCAACAATTTGTTGCAGGAGGTCTCTGTCCACTCTATAGTGCTCCACTATCTCCAGCTCATGTAGCCCCTGGTAGGTTACCCTGGGTCTGTACACTCTTCTCCATCTCCTCACTGTGGGTTGCTCAGCAGCATTCGCAATGGCACCACCCTCAGCATATTGCACATGTTGCCTTATAACAGCAATGGCAGCCCCTAACATTTTTATGTCTCAGTTTAAGCTTTTTAAGTTTCCACTTCTCTTTGTTGACTGCAGTGTTTCTGAGAAAAACATGGGGGCTGTTGTTTGCAGAGTTTTAAGTGCTGGGCTGGGCTACTGTACTGCCTGTGCATTTGGCTGATTCTGATTGATTTAACCTGGCAGCTCTGCTAGTTCTCCTTGGTTAACTTCCTACTACGTCTTTTCCCTTTCTGTTTCCACAGGGGGCAGCGCCTCGCAAACAAGCTCAAACACGCACACACGAGCACACACAGGCTTACATAAGCTTACACAAGCTTAGGCAGGTGCACATTTGTGTATACAAGCTTAGACGGCCTAACACAGGCTTACACGGGCACACACCCATGCACACAGGCTTAGACGTGTTTACACGCGTGCACACATGTGCACACGCACGCACACAGTGTAAGCAGCTTTGCAAGAAACTTTAGTGAGAGCCACGGCATACACCTTCATTTTCTGGGTTTCAGTTAAGACAAAGGAGACACACCTCTCCTATTCCTGAGTAACTCACAACAAACACATGCCACTCTGCTCCAATAAGCTTACAGTCTTTTTGATACATACCCCCTCATGATGTCACCCATCTTCTACTCTGTTACTCCCCTTATCCTACTCTTACACTCTAGGGACATGGTTCACATAGCAGGAAATACTGGGATTCACTATCTTTATCCTCATTTGCATAGGATTGCCTACTAATGCTTGGTTACATCTCTCAGACTGAGCTTCCCCCCTTAGCAACCACTACTCAGTAGCGATGTTGTCTTCAGCCTGCCATTCACTTGCATGGCAGATGAATATTTTGAATTAAATCATATTTGTGGCTTTTAAATTCTTGATTTTCTGATTTTTTAGTGCGCCACACATTTGTGCGGCGCTGCGCTACGCTTAAACATCGGAGATAGAGGAAAAAAAATTTTTTTAATATTTTGCAACACATAAAAATGCCACTGGCCATATATTTGGCCATTGGCATGCTTCCTCAACTGGATGCATCTTTATTTGGAGCTGTCATGGCTCCGTTTTGCTATTTGCAGACCGGTACTCAGTTGCCAACCGAGTACATTTCTACAAATAACACTACTCTTGCTCGGACAGGTTAGTGTTTCCTGGATTGCAAATTTACCTCATTTGCATACCTTTCAGCAGCAGATGAGATCATTTGCATAAACTAACACTGTCCATGCAAGAGTCGTTTTAGGAGCTCTCTTGCACGCCCCTGCCAACTGTTCCTGGATCGCTCGGCAGACATGTTGGCTGCATGGAGTCTTACTCTACTCTTAGACTTCGTGCAAGCCTTTGTGAATCTGGCCCTTAGTCTATCTCCCTCAATCTTGTCAATCAAACCCTGGATCCTGTGTCTATGAGGAAAACACTTTAACTCTTATGCCAACACCCAATCCCCAGCCAGTTTCTGGCTTTGTTCACCATTCTGAGCAAAGAAATTAGGAGGGACTTTTGTATGTTCCACTCTTTGTCTGGTGGATTTACAGGGCTAACAGATAAAAAAAAATAATTAAAAAAATGTAGTTTTTGGGCCTTTGTCCTCCACCATTATTTTTGCTTTTGTCCAGAATTCTTAAGTTATTTTGTTCTGTCCCTTGTACAATTTGTGACTTTTTGGAAAATTGGTTTGGATTGAAGTCACAAACTAAGGGCATATGTGTGAGTTTCAGTGCTTTCACTCTTAGAACATGCTTGCTAATGCAAAGCTTGTTATTCTAGAAACATTCAAAGTATATAAGAGAAATATTTAAATCTGTTCCTGATTTCCTGTCTTTGTTTCTGATCCTTGAGCTAAGGAGTTGAGAGGGCAGAGTTGAGCTGCACATTATGGTTCTGACATCAGTGAACAGAGATGCATTTCTGGACTATTATTTATTAAGTTATTCATTCACTTGATTTCACACAGATATCTGAAGAGTGCAGTCATACAAATGGCTTTAACTGATGGTCATGTGTGGATTGTTGTATCCCAGAATAGTTGTGGTGTATAGGAAAGAACTGATGGTAGTAAACAGGAGCATCATTATATGGGCAAGGTTCTTTGGAAATGACCTTACCTTCCTTATTTTTAGACTGTTGCCAGTATTCTATCGTTTGTCTGCAATTAAATTGGAAAACATGATGTTTCATGTTCATAGGTTGATATTTTGACTCTGAATATATTTTAATTTGACTTTCTTATTTTCAAATAAGAACAAAAAAATCAGAGCCAGCAAACGGTGACTATATAAAATTATATTAGACAAAAATCACAGCATGTTACAAAAACAAACCGGTTTCGGCTGGCAAAGCACAGCCTTCTTCAGTGTTCAAAAAAGTTAATGTGAAAAACAGTGGCTGCATATATACAGATAGCAAAAATCCTATTGGCTAAGAATCATAGATGTTCATTAAGTCCAGGTGGGAACAAGCCACCCAGTCTAATTATCCATTTCTTTTCCTTTCCATTTAATATGGAGTGCCATTGAGATTTATTAGCCCTATTGCCAGAGATCATATCAATGATGATAAAGTTAAATTTACTGGTGGAATGTGCTAAAGTGTGTTTATACAGAGCATTGTGTATCTTTTTTTGTTTAATGTTACTTTGGTGCTCAGAAATACGAATTCTAAGAGGTCTGGAAGTTTGTCCAACATAGAAAGCACCACAGCTACAAGAAGCTAAATAAATAATCCAGTCACTGGAACAGTTAGAAAAAAATCGCAAATCAAAAACTTGTGAACAATTGCGAGTAGAGAATTGTTTAGACTTTTGAATGTATTTGCAATTATTGCAATGTCCACATGGAAAACAGCCCTGTAATGGTTCCCCTGTCAATGTCGTTTGTGTCAAATCAAGTAGTTTGTTATCCCTATGTTTATAATGATTGAAGAAAGAGTTAAGATTCTTCCCTTTCCTATAGGAAAAAAGACAATTTTCAGGTATAATGCTGTTGATCTCCATGTCACATTGTAAGATATTCCAATGTCTCCTTACACTTTGAATAAGGCGATTTGAGTTGCGGGCAAATGTGGTTGTAAATCTAAGAGGTTGACCAGTTGAGTCAGTGTGTGACTTGTATGTTAATAAATCACTTCTGTTCAAGGAACTAACCCTATTACTGGCCATAGCAATGTGGCCACTTTTATAACCACGAGATCTGAATCTGTTAGTTATATCTGATTTGTGTTTCAAATAAGTGCTTTCCTCAGAACAAATACGTTTAGCAGGTATGAATTGTGACTTGGGGATGTTGCGTGCTATGTGGGGTGGATGATAACTAGAGGCATGCAAAATTGTATTATATTCCGGAAACTTCCTATATATCTCAGTGAATAATGTATGATCAGGTGCCCTCTGAATTAGGACATCCAAAAATGTAATGGTTTCCTTATCATAATTGATGGTGAAATGCAAGCCCCATTCATTATTATTTAGATATGTCACAAAATCCAATAATGAACTTTCATCCCCCCTCCATACCAACCAGACATCATCAAGATACCGTCTCCATATATCAATACCTGTCAAGAATGTATTCCTCTGTTCATCATAGATTATATGTTTCTCAACAAACGCCATAAAGAGATCAGCATATATGGGGGCAAAAGATGCCCCCATCGCTGTCCCTTTGGTTTGCCAAAAGCATTGTTCTTTATAATAAAAAAACATTGCTAGTAAGGACATATTGTGCCAAATCCACCAGAAATTTGTTGAAGTCAGAACTATATATATAGTATATAAAACTATATATGTAAAAAGTTTGTTGTATCTTGTAGGCGTGATCGAATGTTAGAAAGCAAGGGCTTCAAATGCTTGGTCAAAAATAAAGAGAGAGGTTCTGTGATGTATCCCTTACCCGATACAATGGGTCTGCCAGGTGGATGAGAAAGATCTTTGTGAATTTTTGGCAGGAAATATATGTATTGGTTAATGGGATCATGAACTAAAAGTTGATTCATGATATCATCAGTGATGATAGCCTCATCCCTTGCTTGTTTTAAATATGTCTCAATTTGTTACCTGGGCTGATTATGATAAGGAAGCATTGCGACAACTCAGTGACCAAAGATATTATTCACATATGGTTATTGACCCCACTCACATGTTCAGGAAACATTCGATCACGCCTACAAGATACAACAAACTTTTTACAGATTGTCTCTGACACACAGCTTGATCCAGATTGGCTTTTATGTTCCTTAGACGTAAGTGCCCTGTATACCAATATTCCACACCAGGTTGGGCTACTTGCCTTGGCTTATTGGCTTGAAGTCTCTAACTTATATAGTTCTGACTTCAACAAATTTCTGGTGGATTTGGCACAATATGTCCTTACTAGCAATGTTTTTTATTATAAAGAACAATGCTTTTGGCAAACCAAAGGGACAGCGATGGGGGCATCTTTTGCCCCCATATATGCTGATCTCTTTATGGCGTTTGTTGAGAAACATATAATCTATGATGAACAGAGGAATACATTCTTGACAGGTATTGATATATGGAGACGGTATCTTGATGATGTCTGGTTGGTATGGAGGGGGGATGAAAGTTCATTATTGGATTTTGTGACATATCTAAATAATAATGAATGGGGCTTGCATTTCACCATCAATTATGATAAGGAAACCATTACATTTTTGGATGTCCTAATTCAGAGGGCACCTGATCATACATTATTCACTGAGATATATCGGAAGTTTCCGGAATATAATACAATTTTGCATGCCTCTAGTTATCATCCACCCCACATAGCACGCAACATCCCCAAGTCACAATTCATATGTGCTAAACGTATTTGTTCTGAGGAAAGCACTTATTTGAAACACAAATCAGATATAACTAACAGATTCAGATCTCGTGGTTATAAAAGTGGCCACATTGCTATGGCCAGTAATAGGGTTAGTTCCTTGAACAGAAGTGATTTATTAACATACAAGTCACACACTGACTCAACTGGTCAACCTCTTAGATTTACAACCACATTTGCCCGCAACTCAAATCGCCTTATTCAAAGTGTAAGGAGACATTGGAATATCTTACAATGTGACATGGAGATCAACAGCATTATACCTGAAAATTGTCTTTTTTCCTATAGGAAAGGGAAGAATCTTAACTCTTTCTTCAATCATTATAAACATAGGGATAACAAACTACTTGATTTGACACAAACAACATTGACAGGGGAACCATTACAGGGCTGTTTTCCATGTGGACATTGCAATAATTGCAAATACATTCAAAAGTCTAAACAATTCTCTACTCGCAATTGTTCACAAGTTTTTGATTTGCGATTTTTTTCTAACTGTTCCAGTGACTGGATTATTTATTTAGCTTCTTGTAGCTGTGGTGCTTTATATGTTGGACAAACGTCCAGACCTCTTAGAATTCGTATTTCTGAGCACCAAAGTAACATTAAACAAAAAAAGATACACAATGCTCTGTATAAACACACTTTAGCACATTCCACCAGTAAATTTAACTTTATCATCATTGATATGATCTCTGGCAATAGGGCTAATAAATCTCAATGGCACTCCATATTAAATGGAAAGGAAAAGAAATGGATAATTAGACTGGGTGGCTTGTTCCCACCTGGACTTAATGAACATCTATGATTCTTAGCCAATAGGATTTTTGCTATCTGTATATATGCAGCCACTGTTTTTCACATTAACTTTTTTGTACACTGAAGAAGGCTGTGCTTTGCCAGCCGAAACCGGTTTGTTTTTGTAACATGCTGTGATTTTTGTCTAATATAATTTTATATAGTCACCGTTTGCTGGCTCTGATTTTTTTGTTCCTGTTTGCTGATGTTCCTTGAGCCTTGCAGTTGCTGCCGTGCAGGAGGTTTTCTTTTCATGTTGCACTTTCTTATTTTCAAACACACGATGTGAAATTCACTGTACTGGTCTGCAACAGTTTGTTAGGAACTTAGTACAGATATGTAAGGTTATGAGCTGCTTTCCGCAGTGCAGGGTTTGATTCATTTAGTCTTTGTATGTCTAATGTGTGACTCTGCCCAAGTAATTTCTCCAGACAGTGCTTCAGGGCTGCCCCTAAAAAGGGAGAGTTGTGCCCAGTAGGTTGTCCCAAGCTGCTCACAATTGCATTACACATTTGTCTTTTGAGTTCTAGCACATTTCACATAGCTGCTAAATAGTGCTTCACTAGATGCTATCTAACTATGAGTCCCAGCAAATTTTTTAATTGGCTGTCATATACATTTTCAATAAACATGAGTTTCAAGTAAAGAAAAGTTTACTACTGCTCAACATAAGCTTGTTTTTCATGAGAGAGTGTTTTGCTCTGTTGAGCAACTTGATGGCAGTGTTTGTGCTGTCAAATTCTAAATAAAAGTTTTAAATTAAACTCATATCTCAGTAGTATGCAGGTTTTAACAGTGTCTATTTTAATTGAAGAAAAGAGCAAAGTTATGGAATATTAGTTTCACAATGGGGGGGGGGGGCAGTCCAGGTTTTGTGTGTGTGTGTGTGTGTGTGTGTGTGTGTGTGTGTGTGTGTGTGTGTGTGTGTGTGTGTGTGTGTGTTGTGTGCTCATGCTCGCACGTGCACTCGAGACAGACCGGCTACCTTAGATTGGGCAGACATTATTTGAAGAAGTAAATGGACAATTTTTTAATTATTTTCTTTTAACTATTTATTAATCCTGCAAATCCAGATGATAAAGTTTGGAACAGACAAAATCCCTTTTTAATTTCTTTGCTCAAGAATGCTGAACAAAGTCAGAAACTGTTTGGGGGTTTGGG
Source organism: Protopterus annectens (assembly GCF_019279795.1). Lineage (NCBI taxonomy): Eukaryota > Metazoa > Chordata > Ceratodontiformes > Protopteridae > Protopterus > Protopterus annectens. Next base: position 263,955,387 of record NC_056726.1, on the reverse strand, counting down.
TGTTGGGGGGTGGCATAATGGTTAAAGTCTTTATCTCATAGACACAAGGTCCAAAGTTTGATTCTCACCATTTAGTGAAACCAGATTACACTTAAAATTGCCAGCCTAGTTCTGCCTATGAACTGAAGAGTTACAGGCTTAGAGTCATACAGTAGGTAAATAGAGATGAAAAGCTTCAAACCCTATACTCTTGACTACTCAAAGCACTTCATTAAAAGCACAGGACCTTAAGTGCTAGGCAGTTTTAATTGACTTAAAAATTTAACAGCAGGTGTTGCATGGACATACATTTTCTGGACAATAGGAACCATGAAATTCTAATGACTGATATTACTGACTGAATATAATCCTCAGTGATATAGCAGACAAAAAGAAGTGTACATGGAACAGACAATAAACGTGTCAAAATCAAAAATGTTCTGTGAAATCAGAGACAAGTAAGAGGCAGAGCAGTTTCATTCACTTAAAAAGCTAAAAGACTGTCAGGTTTTGGATCCATGTGCATTTTCTAAACAGAAATAAATTCCAACAGTTGGAATTATTGTCTGACTGTAATCAGTGGTGATCTATTAAAAAATGAACAAAGTTAATGCAAGTCTGGTAGGATATACAGAAAATTAAGACTCTAAGCTCTTATGGAACTGCATCTTGTAGACAAGAGTATAGGATTTGATTCCTTCAATCTCCATTTGTCTACTGTCTGACTTTGTGAAAGTCACTTACCCAGACAGTGCTCCTAGTTTTATAAAAAAAATATAAAACAGGTAAGGCAGAAGTATGACAAAAACACTCATGTGCAGTTTCTGAACAATAAGAGCAGTGCCTGATCATGGTTAAATGGGATGAAAGGCAATGTAATGGACTAGCCTGCACCCCCCCCTCCCAACTCTCCAGCAGCAATATCAATATCTCATCAATTAGCTGTCTTTCCCAACTTACCACAAAATTCCTTTCAAACTTATTAGTATGTGCAATGCTTTCTTCTTTACTTTTACAATGATCATCACAAAAATGTGGGTTTACTTTAAAACCTTTATTAAAAATTTTACAGCAAAACCACTGACCGTCATTAATGAGCCAGACAAAATACTCTTACAGTGAAAACAGACTTAACATGAACAACAATAAGCTTCTCTTCCTTTGAAACTCACATTTATTGAAAATGCATCTGGCAATCCATTAAACTACACCAGATATGCCACGATTCATAGTCAAACAGCTTATAGTAGATGTAGTAGTAATAACACTGCAGGGGACTCACTATATTTAAATAGAATAGCAAAACTATGGAACCACATCCCACTACCACTGAAATCCATTCAGAATGTAAACACATTTAAAATACAAGAAAAACTTCACCTATCAAATCATAGGACCTGTTTCTGTTTATCCCCAGGACAAATGTTACTGGAATCTTCAGCTCGGCATATTGTCTAGAGAATCCTGTGGACCATATCCTGTCTTCACCAATACCTGCATAGTTTATTAGCATCTCCAAGCAATATACATAGCCTTTGTAACATTGAGTGCTCACCACCATGCCTATATACTGTAAATCTTATGATAGCCATATATAATTGTCTTGAGCCTACTTAATACCCCACCTCTTTGGTATAATAATAACTCTTTCTGTCCTACCAAGTACCTTCCCTCACTTCCATTTATTTGGATTTCTAAGCACTAATCACAAGCTCTATTATCTATATGACATACTCAGTAATACACCTTTTCAAATTCTCAGTGTTCAACATCTACAAAATGCATAAGTATCTTTTATACTGTTGTAGTTGCCTTAACTTGATATGAATGTAAGGTAAATTTTCTGTTTTACATTCAATAGATCAAAGTTGCGCTTGAATAGGGACAAGGGTGAACTTTTATTTTTTTTAATTTTTAATCATTTTAATTGTTGATGTATATTTCTTGATGTCTGTTCATGCAAGTATGGAATGTCTGTTTAAAAGTGTCGCTAATATGACAGAGCTTTTTTCCCTGGGCCTTCAATAAAGAAGAGGGTTTGACTAAACCTAGTCAGACAAATCCAATAACCAAAAACAAAATACAGCTATCTGAAGGGTACAATAATTCTAAAGACAAATGTGTAATGAATTTGCTAACAGCCCACTGAGCACAAGTGTTATCCTAAGAATACTGCCTGGTGAAGTGACTTGGTCAGACTCAGACTAAACAAATGAAGGCTGGAGGGAATCAAATGTTACAATACAGGAAGTAGCTCACTAACAGTCCTTAGCCTTGAATGTCTGCACTAAGTACCACACAAACTGTTTTAGATCAACACAGTGCATTCCACTCTTGTATAACTGCAAAAATGTACTCATAGTTAATATTTTATTATTAAACTTGTAAACTTTCTCCTGTCCAGTTTGGTCATAGCCAAATAATAAACACACAGTCAATAGTCACCAAAACAAGGAAACCAAGGATTGTGGCCAAAACACGTTTTATATAACGAAGATTCTTTTTACTATAAGTTGTCATTAAGCAGGGTTGTAGGGCATATCTGCCATTGCTTATAACACAAAGCAACTCTGCCATAGCTACTTAGGGCTGCAGGACACACATTCGCACACACACGCATACGCACACACATACACACACACACACACACACACACACACACACACACACACACACACACACACACACACACACACACACACACACATGCACACACACAAATATACACGTGTGCATACACACACACACACACATGCATACACACACACACACACACACACACACACACACACACACACACACACACACACACACACACACACACACACACACACACACACATGTGACCATTAACTATAGTCTTTTGTATGGCTGTGTATATTCAGATGTTTGCTTCTGATAAAATGAAAAGCAAGCCATGAATTCTACTCCAAAAGTCATATAATCAGGTGTTCATAGGCTTGTTGGTTCATACACTGCAGCTGATGAGCTTAGAGCAGTGCAACAGAGAGTGAAGCAGTGCAGCAGACATGGCTTTTCTTCACAAGTACAACAGCAGCTGAGAACCTAAGCAGATGTGGATCAGTCTTAAAAAGAGAGAGATGAATTACTTTTTTAAAACTTTTATTGTTCCAGGGACTTGGAATCACAATTTCAAAGGGGGATACACATGTTGATGTGTGCCCTGGTATAGTGTCCCCCCCCTGGTTCATTCATTAAGTTTATCTGTCACTTCATTTGCATACAATATTGTGGAGCATGATACACACCCAACAAAGATCACACTGCATATGCCCAGATTATACTCCAGAGTCCCTTCTGAGAGGTCATCAGTAACATTCGTTCAGGAGTCCAGGCTTTCACTTCACTACATTTCAGGTATTTGCAAGGGCTGTATTAGAGGGCATTTACTGCATGTAGTAGGATACATTTTGTCATTAAATAGGATTCCAGGGTATATCTGCCATTGCTTATAACACAGAGCAAGCATCATGTTATATGTGGCGTGGTACCAGCAATGCGTGCTTCCTGTGTATATAGGCCTACCTATCTGGCATGTGTGCACAACTTCCAACTAGGTGACCATTAGCAAAGTCCCCTTTCAGAGACTTTTGATATAAGTTGGACACATGCCATATATGTGAGTGCACTGCCTGGGTGAGACACAGATTATTAATAATGCCCTTGGCATGACTGATTAGTTATCAGTTCAGGGAGTAAAAGCTGTACCCACTTTTTTTCTTTGTTTTGTATCTCAGATTATCTGGATCAGGTTGGTCTTTGATGGCAACATGTTCATAATCTATCCCAACCAGAACCTCAGAGAAGTGAACTATGTTTTTGAAGTCCTGTATGCTGTTGGTTCCCTCCTCTACTTTAACATGCTGTAGCATAACTTTGTGGAACTTGCTTAAGATCTGTGAGAACAGCACCTGCAGTAGTCTTAATATGTACTCATAGGTCACAGGAGGGTCCATATAGCTAAGATAGCTAATGTTACACCTACCTTGATTCTACTTGAACAAGTATTCCACACATACCTCTTAATTCTACTTGTGCCACAGTCTGTCATAGTCCCTTACAATATTAATGTTTGCCAGGAAATGAGACACTATCTGTTGGTTTGTCAGGTGGTGGGATGCCAGGCACTGTCTATGCCTAATCAATTGGTCTGGTTGGCTGTGATGAGCAATACTGAAAGTACTAATTGCGACTGTGGCACCCAACAGATACTTCTGCATTACTGTTGTTACTAGTCCTGGTATAACTATCATCAAACACACACAAAACTTAGTGTTCAAAGCAGTAAGCACAGCTGGGCAGCAGCACCTCTTTATGCATTTCTTAATGTCTGCAATTTTGTGTTCCATCAGTTACAACTTCTGTGTGCATCATTTTCATAGGTTCTTCATTAGCATGTCATTATGCACCTGTTAACATGCATTACATACCATGCTATTTCGACCATTGTTTAGCTGTGCAATCTGTTTCTAAAAATTGCCTCACCCTGTGTATGGCTGCTACCATGGCATTTTATACTATGCTCTGAGCTCATTCTTTATGAAAACAGTGACAGCACAAGTTTTCAAAATGTTTACAGATGTTTCTGAACTGTCAAGAGAATAGCAACACATGACAAATGATGATAGGCATGATATTAGGGGCAAAATATTGACGGCAAGAGTGTTGGTGTTTTAGAAATTATAAAGATAACTAATGGAAAGAATGGAAGCAAATGGGATCGTAATTATAGTTTTATGGCAGAGTCCAGGCGATATAGTTACCTGGAGATAAAAGTAGTAACACCAGAGATTCTGTCAATGAGTAAAGAGAAAGTGGAAGGTCATAAAAAGTAGTTAGTATGAAAAGATATAGGCAGATGAGACAGGACACCACTGAGAAATGATGAAGAATAGAACTTCGGGAGGGAATGTTTAAGTTAGTTTGCATCTGTTTACAACCAGAAGGTCTCCACAGTGACACAGTAGATGCCTGAAGATGTTTTGACATCCAACTGCGGAAAAAGAAAAGTAGAAGACAGATGGAGAAGGAACAAATTAGGTGATGGAGTGGAAAGTGAATAAATGGGAGGTAATATAGTACAGCGATGGCAATAAGATGAATGCACTTGAAAAGAGGCGCTATAGAGTGAGAGCGCCACATTAGATCTAAAATAGAAACATAACCATTCATGCATGTATTTTTGGCCTCAGCTATTGAGCTAACTGGCCCAAATATTGAGTGAAAAGCTCAGATATAATGACATTTCTTAACAATTCTCAGAAGAAAGGATGCTATTCACATTTTCTGCACTTCAGAGAAGAAGCCACTTTTCATGAAAGCTTCTTTATCTGTGTCAAAACCAAAACAATGCACATTTTAACTACAAATCTCTTATTTTAGGTCAACATTGGAAGATAATGGACTCACTGTCTATTCAAGGCCAAAAAATGAAAAAGGTACAAAGGTTAATCAAGTAATGAGGGAATTTGATAAGGCATTATCAGTCACTCCTGCAAAAGATAAATATTGTATGGAAAATAGATGCAGGTAATTTCCCTATGAGTCAGAAAAAAAATTGCACTTCATGTAAACAGAGTACCGTAGGTAGATCAATGTATATGATCAGTCAGAAAATGTAATACAGAGACAGTTATGGCCCCGATGAGAAAGACCTCATTATCCATTCATTATTATATCTCTGAATCACACTGTAACTAGCAGAAGTGCCTTCAGATTTGATGGCAAAAGAAAATTCCCGGATGGCTCATGCATCATGCTTGCAAAGGTTCCCCTCCACTTAAGCACACACACACACACACACACACACACACACACACACACACACACACACACACACACACACAAGCACATTCATTCATTCATTCATTCATTCATTCATTCATTCATTCATTCATTCATGTCCCTGCAGACATGTAGACACATACACACACACACACACACACACACACACACACACACACACACACACACACACACACACACATGCATAAAATAACATTCTCTCACTGTCACATCTTTGCTTAGTTAACTTAAACCATGACTGCTTTCACAGGATTGAATGGGTGATGCCATTTTGTAATGGTGTTTGCTTTTTCTTCTAGCAGTGAAACTTTATTCAGCCAAGTGTTTTTTTAAATCACTCAAAAGTATAAACTGGGCACTAGTGGCATTTTGGTGGAAGGAAATATGGTTACTTAGCATTAGCTATTCCCCCAGATTACTGAAGTAACATACAGTTCTACCAGAAGGACCCCTCCATACCGGGCTTCCTACTAGAGGGAAACCTGATTGGTTGGGCAGTCTAATAATTGGAAAGGCTTTCTGTATGTGAAAAAAAATGAGAATGTTAAGGCCTTCCACTTACAGTCAGCCTTTCTTAATTCCAAGGTATGATTTATAAGCATTTGGAGTTATAGAGCAAAGCAGAGGACAATTATTATGCAGTTCATTCAACATTGGTTCCCGGGCTTGTGAGAAAATGTCTGGAATAAATCTAAACAAAACACTGCAATGATTTTTGACCTTAAAGTCTACAATCACATGGGGAATTGTGTCCTTCAAGTGTGAAACCTTTATCCTTTAAACAGAGAAAAGAAATACTCAAAGCAGTCTGGGCAGGTGTCTAATCTAGGAACACAGGGATCATTCAGTGCTTGATTTATGATGGTCACAGGAAAATAATGCAGAGCTTTGCATGTCTGGAGCTGTCCTGAGATGTATTTTTAGGGCAGTGTGCATTGCAGTCTGACATGTAGATAGACTATGAAATTATGCCAATGCTATAAAGATGAAGGTATCTACCCACTTGACCTATGAAAACCTTTTACTCAAGTTACAAAAAAGCTGGAGAAGCAGTTAGCAGAAATTTGATGTAGTAGACCAGTCAAATGGAAGAAAAGGTGACAGAGCGTTAATTTGGCTTAAGTTGTATAAGCTCATAAAATGTCCATCAGCTGGAAGTTTGGGGCTGTCAGATTCGGTATTATTTACATCAGTACAGCTCAGCATAAGATTCCTACTATCTGCACTGTAATGCAAAATTGCTCTTTTTTATTAAGGACATGGGAGAATCAGCTTGTAGTCTTACCAGCAAGTGAATCATTTTAAAATTAAAGAAAGGTAGCAAGATCAGTTAATGGAAACATATTTTATCCTTTTATTTATTGGTATGATCATTAAGTGAGTAGGCAAGTGTTTCAAAGATAGTTTTCAGCGTGAAACTGTAATATAGATAGCAATATGACATCATAACAGAAAGTATCAAAGCAGCATTACAAAACATCATCTGGAGTATGTGCCTATACTGTCTCATTGATGTATATATGTGTAAATGTGTATTCAATCTCATACATTTGATCATACTCTTAGTGACATCCCATTTGGATATAGGACATCATTATTCTTCTGAGAAAACTTAACTAGGCTTAGAAAGCCCTACCTACCCTAGGTTTTTATTCAAGTAACAATCAGTGAATCACTGAATTTATGAATTTCAGAGGTGGTCTACTGTTTCATACACTGCACAGGACTAAGCCATTTTGATCTTTATGCAGTCGTTTGTGTCTTTAGTCTCATTGTTGAAGTGAAATGTTGTTTACGTTTCAACTTTAATTTGATGCAAGACTTAAGAAAAACAAGAGACTGGAGATAAAGCATGTTATTGAAATAACTAAGTTTAATCTGGTTTTCCTGTTGGATTAAATATTAACTGTAGAAAATGTGCATGGGGAAGAAAGCTACTTTTCTTGTAAGAGTTGTGTGACATTATGAGGCATTGCCAGCTGTACCAGGAAAAGTAAGACAGTGCAAATGTGACATATGCCAGCATGGCTGGCTGAAATTTTGAAAATAATCTTATGTCATTTGACTGTCACATTCATTTGTACAGATGCTTGTATTAAAAATGTATTTGTAAAAGTTGCTTATGTTAAAAATGCTGCAACAGAATCTTAACAGAATTCTGAAGATTAATTGTATCAGAGTCAGGTGATTAGATGTGATGTCGTTCTGTAACCAGCTGAAGGACAGAACTCTAGCAGCAGCAGTTTGTTTGTGTGTGTTTTTGTTTTTTCTTTGGAAACTGATATAAAATATCTATGTCAGTTATCACAGTGGTTAGTTGTTAGTTGTTAGTTGTACAGTTCACTTAGATCAGTGTAATGGGAAGAATATCACTTTGCCTTATGGAAGTAAGCATCTCAGCAGTACATCTTGCCTTGTAACACTAACTGAATTAACCAGGGACAGTTTCTCTTTATTTCAGTTTGGAAAAGTACAGAGAGATTAGTTTATTATTATTCCTTTTTCTGCATCTGTGAGATGCTATCCAGCTGTGCTATTTTTATGTTTCCTGTGGCTGAAACTCTGCTGTTTATTGTAACTAAATATTAAGTATTCTCCTGTTTTCTGTTTTATTATTCATATTAAATATTTTATACCTTTTCATTGTGGCTGGTCTTTTAGGGAATACTTTTAACACTTGAGAGTACTTAACTCTTGAGAGTACTTGTACTTATTTTAGTGACATTGTGGCCACTCCAATAAGCCTTGTTGCTTAAGTCATACTCTACCATTTATATCAGTATTAATATGACACAGTAAAATTGGTTACCCTTTGTAAGAACCTTAGACTATCTGGATGATGGTAGCAATCTACCTTGTACTCTGGAGAGAGGGGACACAGCTCGTTAATCTGTGTCAGCTATTCCCAGGTGTGTGCATGTGTGTGTGTGTGTGTGTGTGTGTGTGTGTGTGTGTGTGTGTGTGTGTGTGTGTGTGTGTGTGTGTGTGTGTGAAAATTCAGATATTCAAGTATGTGTGCCAGATACTTGGAACTAGGACACAGTGCTCCAAGGTGAGTCTTGTTTGGGACCTGGAGAGGCAGAGAGCCCAGTCCCAGTGGAGCATGCTTCCTGTGTGCTCTTGAGGGAAACCTGGCTTGATGCAGATAGCTCCATTTGAAATACCGGTGTCAGTGGTACTGTATTAATTATGTTAGATAGGGAACAGTTCTTTAGACAGTCAGGAATTACAACAATATTAGCTAAGTATTGTTTTTCTGCATCAGCTTGAATCTGTTCAACTGTGTTTTTTTATTTCTCTTGGATTGAAACTCTGATGTTTATTGCACTTAAATATTAAATAATCTCATATTTTCTATTTTACTATTTATTATTAGATGTTTTACACCTTTTATTGTGGCTGGTCTTTTAGAGATTACTTTTAACATCTTGAGAATACTTGTGCTTATTCTAGTGATGCCTTGGCCACTCAAGAAAGTCTTGCTGCCTACACTCTACTATTTATATTAGTATTGATTTTACTCAGTATAATTGGATACCCTTTTAAGAGCCTGACAGTGACATGCTGGTGGCAGTGTCATTACCTTATTGTCTTGGTATATGGGAGCTATCATCTCCCAGGATTGTGTGTGTGTGTGTGTGTGTGTGTGTGTGTGTGTGTGTGTGTGTGTGTGTGTGTGTGTGTGTGTGTGTGTGTGTGTGTGTGAACATCAAATACTCAGGTCTGGGTGTGTCAGTCATTTGCAACTGCTTTTGGAGGAAATTGTGCTTGATGCAGAGAGCTGCATTTGAAATTACTATGTAAATCCATCCCTGTTTTAGTGACAGTCTCTCACCAGTGTTAGTGGTGAGGATCGAGGCTCCTTGATTACTGGCCTTGGGTAAAGAGGGTCTGTCACAAGTTTTATGAACACTTTAGTCTGATCTGTAAAAGCTGCAGTCTGAGAACTGAAGTTATCTGACATCTGTTTTTTTATTCCAGTACATATTTGCCTTTGACTACTGATGCATGCTAAAGTTTTTTTTTCTTATCTTGTTTGGTATTTATTGACCAGAAAAGTCTGACTGGGTATAGGTATCCATGATCAGTGGAGGCCCAGGGAGAAAAGCTTCACAACTAACCCAGAGCTGTTGGACATGCTACACTTAAAGAAATCCCAATCCCTCAGAGCTACACGCTCCAGGGATCTAAACCTTGTCATCACAATAAACAAAACATGCTGGAGGGATAGGTTCCTGACCCAGAGACTCCCCAGACTCTGGAATAGATTGCCCATACATGTCAAGCAGAGTGCCTCTTTGGACCTCTTCAAGAGGAACCTTGACGTTTGGATGGGAGAAAGGAAATTCACCCCAGGGATCACGTCAGTCGCCCTGCTAGACAGGGGTCCAGGAAAGTAAATAATGTGGGAAGAAATAGCCAGGGAATTGTTATGGCTAGGCTTGTATAGGCCCTAGGGCTGATAGCCTAGTACCAACCTATGAACCTATGAACCTATGAACTACATAATACAGCAGTTATTTAAATATGATATTAATACAAGTACAATTTAGACATGGGTACAAAGATTGATATAGTCATATAGTATTAAGGTAAGACTACTGATAATAGGCCTTAAACACATGCCCTACATGGACAGACTCAAGAAACCCCAGCTTTTCTCTGTCTCATATCATCTATTAAGACGCGATCTCTGCTTGACTTAAGCCATGTCTGACTCAGCCCTGTTAGAAATGTTACACCTAAAGAAATCCCAATGTCCGCACCACATGCTCCAGGGACCTCAACCTCATTACCACAATCAACAAAACATGCTGGAGGGACAGGTTCACAACCCAGAGACTGCCTATGCTCTGGAATAGACTTCCCATACATGTCAAGCAGAGCACCTCACTGGCCCTTTTCAAGAGAAATCTTGTTGAGTGGATGGGAAATACAAAGTTCACTCCAGGGATCACTCCAGTGACTCTACTTGATAATGGCACTGGGAACTAATTGTGGCATGATGCCAGGGCACTTCTACAGGCTAGGCTTGTAAGGGCTCCAGGGCTGTTGGCCTAGTACACACCTATGAACTTATGAACCTATATCTAGTATTTTTACAGTTATATGAGCAGTTCTAAATAATTTGACAGTTGGAGTTAACATTGGTGATGATAAAAAGTAAGTTGTATGATAGAGGTATATAGAAATTCTAAGTAATAGATAAAAAATATGAAAAATATGAAAGAGAAAATTGCTACATAGGAAGAGGGTGAGGTAGTTGAGCAGAAAGAAGATGTACATAGGTACAAGGATTGCAGAGTTGAGAACAGTTTTAGGTTGGTGAAGAACAAGAGCACAACCAAGAGTTTGAGAGATACTCTTTTATGAGAGTCTTAAAGGTGTGGTGGTGTGGTATAAACCTGATGGATGTAGGGATACTTTTCCATAATTTGGCTGCACAGCTGGAATACAGACAAAGTCCAATAGGTCTACAAGGTATGCAGATGAGCAGAAAATGTTTGTCAGAGGAATGTAGGCCATGGGGTGGTGGATAGTACTGTAATAAGCTAGTGATAGCCAAATAAGTAGAGGGATTATATGTTTGTGAGACATTATCAACTGAGTATAAGTTAGATGATTGGGTAGTTCAAACCATTTTAAGGTTTTGAGAGCAGACTAGTGATGTGATCTGTAAGGGTGATCTGTGATGCTGACCAGTTGCAAATTTAGCTTGTTTATTATAATACTGTTCAAGTTTAGCTTTGAGAGATGACTAAAGATTTGTCAGAATGGGAGAACCATACAAGAGGGAAGGCAAGAGATATGAGGTTGCAATAATTATTCTAGTGTTTTTTGTTAGGAATCATTTTGCCTTATGCAACATCCCTAGCTTATGATGAGTTTTTTTATGTTGTTGATAATATGTAAATCAGACTTCACATAATATATGTTTGGTGTATAGGATGGCATCACTTATTGTATTCTTAAGATAGTAGCTTTTTGTTATTTGTTTATTGCTCAGGGAAAATTAATAGAAGCTTGTTTTTTTTTTTTTTGGGGGGGGGTAAGTAGGTTATCATTTTTATAGAGCCAGGAGAGACAGTATTGCAATAAGCCTAAAGTTGGATATTTCAGTAGAGTTGCCACCTTTGTGGAAGGAATGATAAAGAACTTTTTCAAGACTGAATTAACATAGTATTATTCAGTGGGCAAGTAAATATTGAAACAGGGTAAGCAATGAAGTCAGCAGCTATCTTTAAGAATTCATTATGTAGATTGTCAGCAGAAGAACAGCAAGGTTTGAGTGTACTCACTAACTGTTTTATAAGATAGGTAGAGACTGATTGTAATGAAAAATCAGGGATGATAGTAATGGAGAGAAAAGAAGAATCTGGATATGTAAGAGAAAAAAATTTTTAGGATAGCAGCTTTACTATCAATGAAGTAGGAGTTAAATCAATTTGATCTGTAAGGGAGTTATTGATGATGGGTTCTGGAAATTAACTTGCACCTGGGTATATTATATTTCTGATGGATTGCCAGAATTCTTTGGGCATTAGTTTTTTGATTATATTGAGCATCTGAGTACAACTGTTTTTTTACCTTTATACACTTGGGTCTTGACAAGATTCCAAAGTTCCTTAAAGTGTTATAGGTTTTGGGGTGATTTCAGCTTTTGCCAAGACTCCCAGGACTTATCTCTGTTTAGCACAAGGGTTTTGCTATGGTCTGAAAAGCCAAGCAGAAGATTTGGGGCCGGATTCATAAAGGCTTGCACGGAGTCTAAGAGTAGAGTAAGACTCCAGACATCCAATATGTCTGCTGAGCGATCCAGCAACAGCCAGCAGGGGCGTGCATGAGAGCTCCTAAAACAACTCTTGCACGGACAGTGTTAAGTTATGTAAATTACCTCATTTGCTGCAGAAAGCTATGCAAATGAGGTAAATTTGTGATCCAGGAACCACAAACCTGTCCGAGTAAGAGTAGAGTTATTTGCAGAAATGTACTCCATCGGTAACGGAGTACCATTCTGCAAATAGCAAAACGGAGCTATGACAGATCCAAATAAAGGATGCATCCAGTTGAGGAAGCATGCCAATAGCCAACTATAAGGCCATTGGCATTTTAATCTGTTGCAACATATTAAAAATATTTTTTTTCCCCGATCTCTGATGTTTAAGCGTAGCGCAGCACCGCACAAACGTGCGGCGCTTCAAAAACCAGAAAATAAACAAAAAAGCCAAAAATAGGCATTTTATGAAAAATATTCCTCTGCCATGCAGGTGAATGGCAGGCAGAAGACAACATGGCTACTGAGTAGTGGTTGCTAAGTGTGGGAAGCTCAGTTTAACAGATGTAACCAAGCATTACTAGGCAATCCTATGCAAATGAGGATAAGGATAGTGAATCCCAATTTTCCCTGCCATGTGAACCATGTCAGTAGAGTGTAAGTGTAGGAATAGGGGAGTATTAGAGTAGAAGATAGGTAACATCATGAGGGGGTATGTATCAAAGACTGTAATCTTATTGGAGGAGAGTGGCATGTGTTTGCTGTGAGTTACTCAGGACTGGAAGAGGCGTGTCTACAGTTGTCTCAACTGAAACCCAGAAACCGAAGGTGTACACCATGAATATCACCAAAGTTTCTTGCAAAGATGCTTACAGTGTGTGCACGCGTGTGCGCATCTCTAAACCCCTTCTAAGCCTGTGTGCGCGTGTGTGCATGTGTAAGTCTGTCTAAGCCTGTGTGCATGCATGTGCACCCGTCTAAGCCTGTGTAAGCCTGTATAAGCCTGTGTGCACGCGTGTGAACTCGTCTGCACGTGTTTGCGCTTGTTTGTGCACCTCTGCCCCCTGTGGAAACAGAAAGGGAAAAGGAAGGAAAATAAGTAGTAGGAAGCTAACCAAGGAGAACTAGCAGAGCTGCCAGGTGAAATCAATCAATCAGCCAATTACATAGGCAGTATACTAGCCCAGCCCAGCCCAGCACTTAAAACTCTGCAAACAACAGTCCCCCATGTTGTTCTCAAAAACACTGCAACACTGCAGTATACCAAGAGAAGTGAAAACGTAAAAAGCTTAACTGAGACAAAAAAATGTTAGGGGCTGCCATTGCTATTATAAGGCAACATGTGCAAGATGCTGAGGGTGGTGCTATTGTGAATTCTGCTGAGCAACCCACAGTGAAGAGACGGAGAAGAGTGTACAGACCCAGGGTAACCTACCAGGGGCTACATGAGCTGGAGATAGTGGAGTGCTATAGAGTGGACAGAGACCTCCTGCAGCAAATTGTTGACATGTGCAGGCCACGCCCCACACACAGATTCAACAGAGGGGAACCCATCTCAATGGAAACCAAGGTATGTGTTGACCTAAGAATACTAGCAACAGGTACCTTCCAGAGACCAACTAGTGATTTGATGGGGATTCCACAGGCATCAACATCCAGGGTACTGCACCAGTTCCTGAAAGCCATGTCAGCACATGTTGGTGATCATGTATATTTCCCCAATTCCTGTGAGGTATTGGCCAGCAATATGCGTCTCTTCCAGAAAATAGCAGAATACCCTGAGGTAGTGGGTGCAATTGACTGCACGTGCATACGCATCAAAGCACCAGCTGGTGAGTGGGGTAAGGCCTACATCAACCACAAGGGCTTCCACTCCATCAGCTGCCAGGTCGGGTGTGATGCCCAGGGCATAATACTGAATGTGTGTGCTGGCTGCCCTGGAAGCTACCACAATTCCCATATCTGGCATCTGATGCAGCTGTACCAGACATTTGCCAATGGGGACATCCCTGATGGTCACCTAGTGGGGGATGCTGGATACACACTGGAGCCGTGGCTGATGACACCCATCAGAAATGCACATGCACCTGAACAAAAACTCCATAATGAGGCACACACACAAACACGAAATGTAATCGAGGGTGTGTTTGTGATGCTCAAGTCACGGTTCCGGTGCCTGGACACATCTGGTGGAGCCTTGCAGTACTCACCAACTACATGTACCCAAATTGTCATGGTATGTGCCATGCTACACAATATGATCCTGTGAAAACAGCTGCAGCAGGAACAGCATGGGGCAGGGCCAAACAGCCCCCCACCATTGCCAAGACCTGCACAGGCACAGCATGACTGAGAGGAGAAACAACCTGAGCCTGCCCCAGTAGGCAGAAGGAGGCATGCCCAGTATGCCTTGGCCTTGGCAAAGAGGCAACGCATAGCACATACACTTGCTCAGTAGGAACCCTGGAAATTATACCTCTCTCTGACTTGCACATAAAATAAAAGGAATTCCTAACTTGACACTACCTGTTTCCACACATGTATATGGAGTGTACTATGTGCATCTGACATAGGCAGCCCTGCAGCATCACCTGAGGCATGATTGCCATGTTTTAAGCAATATAAAGCAGTGCTAAGCAGCTTTTACCACTATTTTGTATATGCAAACAAAAATTCATACTCATATCTGCTTTACTGTTCTTTAACTAGTCTGGTCTGCCCAGCATGAAAATAAAAAGCAGTGACAGGGTTCGAACCCAGGATACTGTGCACTATAGTCACAGTACTGAACCACTAAGCCATGACATCATTTCACTGGCACAGCCACAGCAGGACAATTGTACACTAATGTTAGATATTATGAATATAAGGTATGGCAAGCTAGCCTGCATTTGAACCTAAAGTCTGCATTCAAACACAGGGGGAGTGATGGTAAGCCCTGCAGAGGGTCACTTCAGTCAAATTGCAGTAACTGACATTTGTACGTATGTGTAAATCCTAAACAGAAGTATTCCAGTTTATGCAGCTTGCAGTAGTATAGTTTTTTAGACGTCTAAAATCCGGAGTGAGACTAGTTTAAGAAAGTCCCAGTGCCATAAATTCTCCAAAAAAAGGTGGATGTCTACTTGTACAGCAGTCCACTGCCTGTTGTACTTCACCAGCTTCTCAAGTGACTCTGAAAAATTTCTAGCCATCAGCAACAACAGCCTGATCACTTGTTTTCTTGCTAACTGATAAGACTTTTTTCTGTGTCAAATATTTAGTGTGGATGATGTTAGACAGTTTGTATATTCTTAGACAGTTTGTATATTCTTAGACAGTTTGTATATTATTAGACAGTTTGGATATTATTAGTATGGATATTATTTATGATTCATGCAGGAGTAAACCAAACTTTAGTAAATTGCAATGTTGGTATACACAGCACATTAGCAAATGTAAAACCTTATTAGGGCAGGTTGATAGTAAGGCATTATGCAAATGTATTACAATATTTGACTGGTATCTCAAAGAAAACCATGTGAAATATGACAAATGTTTATTGTGTGCTTCAACAAAAACTGCATTTTGTGTATTATGCCATAAAAAAATATTGCATCATATTGCTAAAAAAATAGACTGTGAAGACAGACCTGTTCATGATAAAGAATTAACTAAGGGTAAAGTGTTTCTATTATATTCAGATGTTGAACAGTTATGTCCTGTCACCACATGTGAGTCAAATCAGTTACTAATAGAACCCCTAGTACATTTTGTTACAAAAGAATGTAATAAACTTCTAAAAGACACAATGAGTTCAGGAAACTTAGACAAGTTATACATACATATTTTCAAAAGGGCATAGGAGTTTCAAATTCAGCAGAACAGCTTACTAAAGAATGTCAGAAAGACCATGCAACATTACAGGAAATTCAACAGCAGTTGCAGGATAAAGGAAATAAATTAGCTGAACTGACAAAGACTAGGAACTTCCTGCATACACAGTTAATCTGTGCAATAGAAATATATTTTATAATATGTTTATGTTTTGAAAATGGTTAAGCATACATGCTAGGATGGTAGAGGCAAATCATTTTTAAATGTTTTACTTTCATTCAGTTAAAGCAAGATATCTATCAGTACTACAGTAAAGTAAAGCATATGACTGCCATTCTTAGCACAGTCAAAAGGTAAACAAAACTGTTCTAGTGTATAAAAATTAAATGAAAATAGTTAATAAGAATAAAGATTTAAAGTCACAAGACTGACATGCTTGTATAAAGATATACAGATACAAGACAGACATGCATGTATGTTCTTTTCATCTAGAGTACATTTGTTTACAATACACAAAAGCAAAAGGCAGACATCAGCAAATATAAATAATATAAATATAAACACGTGTTTGTTAAACAAATATCTATTTTGTTTTTTACAGCTTTTTTATAATTGTATAGTAACACCAAACAGTTAAAGTTCTAAATTTTAAAAAGAAAATCACAGATGGTATTTGTCAAACAGTTTTTGTAAAATTAATGGCAGGACAGTTAAATAGTGAAATAAATAAAAAAATATTGAAATCCATGTAAGCTAATTGTAATGAAGTATAAATGCATAGTTATGCAAATCACAATCACATTAAAGGAAAAAATGCAAAAAAATTAACTATAGTTTATAGAATATAAAATGTGAGCTCAGACCTTCCTAGACTGAATGAATAGTTACAGGAAATGTTGGAAAGATAAGATAAACAACAAGACTGATTGCCAGATAAGTATTAAGTTTTTCTAAAGCATCATTGTTATTAAAACATAATTGTTAAAATGTTTACAGGCAACACTATTTGGTAATTGTAATAAAATGTCACAATTTGCATAGATGTCACTGATAATCTGTTTGCAAGTAAATGTTAAAAGAAAAAAAAAACTCAGTTGCATCAAGTACAGCCAGCAAATGGGTTATAGTATACATACAGTTCAAAACAATTGTGCAGGAGGGTGTAAATGCCTACTAGTGGTAGTGAACAGCAAAAGCTTTATAAAAAATATCAAATCAGACAAAAGTCCATAATTTAATAAAATAAATGTATAACCAAAGTGTTGGGCTGACATACGTTCTATTCTCACAGCATAAAGCAGGTAAATAGTGCTGCAGTACTACAGGGGGAGGGGCACTTTCTCAGTTTTACACTGACTGTATAAGCAGTACTGCACAAGGGTCTGAAATAAAGCTACATAAAAAATAAACAACAAGGGTCTGAAATAAAGCTACAGAAAAAAATAAACAACAAGGGGCTGAAATAAAGCTACAGAAAAAAATAAACAACAAGTGGCTGAAATAAAGCTACAGAAAAAATAACAAGGGTCTGAAATAAAGCTACAGAAAAAAATAAACAACAAAGGTCTAAAATAAAGCTGCAGAAAATAATATCTCATTCCTTCTTGACAATACTCTTTTAGGGGGAGGAAAAAAACAGGTATTAGTGTATTAGACATACTGGTAAACTGGATTAAACCTGACAGGATGAGATATTTTACAAGTTGTTAATAGCTATCATAATGGTTATTATTGTATTCTTTAGTATTACATTGTATTTACAACCCGTTAAAACTGTAAAGCTATACAAGAGATGGTTTAAAAAAACAAGAGATTGCTTAAAATTGATTACAGCTATACAAGAGAGAGTAAAGATATGTAAAAAATTGAACAAGAATGGTCACTATTTTTAATATGTTTTTGGCAAAACAATGTTGGTATAAAAAAGCATGAATATTTTTAATTGCTGAGTATGTAGTTTAAAATAACAGGACATATGCCTTTGGTGGCAATTCCACAAGATATGTCTAAAGAGACATAAAAGTTTTCCAAAATTTTGCTTAATATTAATGTTATTAAATTTGTAAGATTAGACTAAATGCACTTTATAGTCTTTGTATGTACAAATGCAGAAGAATTCAGTACAAATGATAGTCTTTGAATGTACAAATGCAGAAGAATTCAGTACAAATTAAATTAATGTCTAGTAATGAATATGTGTGAAAAAAGACATATTTAAAGACAAAATGGGTCCAGGATACCTACTAGATTGAAATGCATGAATAGCAAACAGTCTATGTAAATACATACTGTACAGGATACATTGTGATAAGTTCAAAACTAATTTGTCAAGTTGTAATATCACTGGTTTTACCCCAGTTAGAAGAAAATTATATTAAAATATTGTACTCATATACAGCTAATGGAGTAATATGTACATAGCATTCTTTAAGCCCAGTTCAGGATTTTAGCAAGATGTTAATAAGCAGTTCAGAGACATGAACACAATGTGATGGTTAAAATGACATTAAAACTGTATATTTTCAGCAGTGTATAAATGCTTGCAGTAGCACATGGTTCTTGTCTCTTATAGTTAATTCAACAGCTGCAAAGAGTTAATAGAACAGTTCTAAGTCATAAATTAAATTCTGTGATTGCAAAAGAATAAATTGATCAAGTTAAAAAAATAACATTAAAGCAGACACAGCTCATAATTGATAAAATATTTTCACAGAATGGTGTGCAAAAGAAAAAGTTTTAAATACATTCAGTTTTGGTAGTAATACTTAATATCATTGTATTAACTATGTAAAATTGCATTTTGACTTGTATCAAAAGAAGACTATAGGTTTGTTTCTTAATGTGTTTTCTATATAAAATGCTTTGAGTATGTTTAAAAACAGAGGGAATTGTTAGATATTATGAATATAAGGCTGATATTAATTCTGTTGTAAATATGCTGAAAGAAAAAGCTTGCTTAAATGCAGAAACAGAGTTTAGTAATATGTAATCAGCAACCATACTAAATGACCATGGCTTGGAAAATAAGGAATCTGCTGAATGGACATTTTTCCCTTACATACTTAAAAACAGGATGTATGCAAGAGCAAAAATGCAAAATCTGCTTTTAAGATTGGACAATGACACTGTGGCAATGTGTTTCCTCAAAGATGTGTTTTTCTGCATGGAAAACAGGACATGATGTTCTTATACAAAGGTCCAAATAGAATACAGGATGTTCACACTGTCAGAAAAGCTGGTCTCATAAAATTCAGCAAAAATGTGACAAGACATTGTTAAACAAGGAAGCTGAAAAATAATATCAAGTCAGTAGTTTGCGTCAGCATCTGCAACAATTAGTACTGTTTCTACAGGATGAGCAATTCTCCAAAATAGAATACCAAGAGGAAATGTATATGTTTATGCATGACTAAAATTGTATATAAAGAGCTGTATGAATCCAGTTATGTTAGGGGTATGGTAGGGACACATTTGTCCTGAGGTAAATGTTATACCTCTCACATCATCTGTACTATTTGAGAAGTAAAGTTGGAACAGTACTTTAAGCTGCAACGTTAGTCCGTTTGGTTTATTATAAAAAAGTTATTTGTTACTGCTCTAAAGTTGATGCTGCAAAGTATATTCTGTCATCAGTGTATATTCTGCAAGTTTCTGTATGCAGCAGACTGTGAATGCAGATATAACCAGACTTTGAATTTTAGCAGAATCCAGCCAGCAAGACTGAGTGTCTTAAGAAGACTTCAAATCCATCACAGAAAGCAGTAAGCTCCATATAAATTTTCAACTAATGCAAACACAAAGAAATGCTGTAGCATGCCCCTAAAGAGGCATATAGGTAACCTCCCCCCACAGGCCTATGCAGACAGAGAACAGCAGGCCAGGTGGTGTGATGTGGGTTGTGCAGGCTATGAAGTCGCAATCTAATATACCTGACAGTGGACACTAAGATCTGTGGTACATTAGTATGCCTCAAGCCAGTACGATAGGCCACAGTACAGACTGAAATGGAGTACCTTACATAGCAGTGCAGGCCTAGCAAATGTGTATAAGTATCAGGTGAACCCCTCATCCTATGTACACCCACAGTAACAATCAGGTGTGCCCCGGGTAGAAATGTACAAAGAATAGCTGTCCCCCCTGTATGTAGAAATGTTGATAGGTCTATGCAAAGAGTCTCATGGAAGCCCTGCAGGCACAGCATGATCCCTGTTGATTTATGACACAAAGGTGAGCCCTGCTTTAAAAATACAACTTGATTTTCCACACACATATAGTATAAATGTCTATAGCGGCCGTGCTCACACACTTCAACAAATGTAGTGGATTTCATTCAGCATTACACTGAAAGGTCATACTGGGCATGCTCACACACTTAGGCTAAATATGGAGGTGATAATAAGGGATCTAAGGACAGATATGGTTAGTCATCTCTACTTCCAGAAACACATTCACAAAGTGCTCAGAAAATCATGATATTTGTTCACACAACCTGCCAAGGTCTGTGCTTGTAGTTCAAAGGAGGTTCCCTCTACTCATCAGTCATCAGACCCATCAGAAAGTACCACAACACACTTGCAATGAATCTGACTAGGCACTGTCAGCAGCTGGAAAGACCACTGAAGTACCTCAACAAGAGGATTACTGGCCTCAAACAGTTGCCCCATGCAACAAGACTGAATTTAACCCAATTTGTACTCTGTCGCATACTGTCTACTCAGGAGATCTCTACACAACAGACAGGTCCATGTCATGGTAACACTTAGATCTGTTCTGAGTTACAGCTCAATGGCACTAAATATACAGACCCAACTGATATTGCCAACATCCTGGCAGATAGGATCAGTGTTAACTTTACCCCCTCTCACCCATGAAAGAGCACATCACCATAATGGAAGACTGCAAAGTTGCTGTCATCACAGCTGCTCAGGTAAAAAAACACTCTCCAAAGCCAGTATCACAGCAGCCATGGGACCAGATAACCTCCCAGGCTGTGTTCTACACAAACCACAGAACGAACAGGCACCACACCAACATACCATGTTCAGTCATAGCCACACCTTAGGCTGTGTGCCAGCTGAATGGTGCACAGCAACGGTTATCCCACTACACAAGGGTGGAGACACCACAGACCCCAGGAACTAGCACCCCATCAACCTAATGAGCCTACCCTTCAAGGCCATGGAATGTATCATCATACAACTTATAAACAATACAGTTGTAATCCCCAAACCCTGGACCACAACCATGTTGGGTTTGTAAAATGCAGATCATGTCTCCTAAACCTGAGAGATGACATTGAAGCAGTCACCAGAACCGTAGACAAGGGTAAGGTGGTTCGCACAGCCTATGTACATCCTGCCACGGCTTACAACATCACCCCACACTCTGTAAATATAGATAAACCCACTAAACAAGGTATAAATTGTTATGTCACAAGATGGGTTGCCAACAGGCTTACTGACAGAACACACACTGTGAAAGTAGCAGACTCCATGTATGACTTTGGACCAGTGATGAGTGCAGTACCACAGGGTCCAGTCCTGGGTCTTGTCCTGTTTAGTATCTACTTCCCTGAAGTAAAGTGTAACATGGAAGGTCTGTGGCTACTGAAGTTTCCAGATGACTGCAAACTGTTGACAAAGCCATGGGATCAAGCTCAATGCCAAAATATGCATTGCCACCCCCTTTGTTAAAAACTCTGTAGCCATGAACTACAACATAGGCTGTAGTATACTTAACACTGAAAGTGTGACAAGAGACCTTGGGTCACAGGTGGACAGTGGACACAACTGTGATAATCACATCCCCACAGTAGTCAGAAAATCCCCCTATGTGGCACACCTCATCACAAAAGGTGTCTCATGCAGAATAGAAGAGGGCATTGTTCCCCTCTACTCATCACTCACTAGAACCATAATAGAGTACAACGCCCTTTTTGCTATGTACCTCACAAGACAACTACAATAACTGGAAAGCTTGCAGCAATACCTCACAAAGAGCATTAGCAGCCTGAAATACATGCCATATACAGACCATCTCAAAATGCTCCAGCCGTACTCCCTTGCATATCGCCTACTCAGAGGTGTTCTCTGCCTAACATACAAAGCTATGTCAAACACAGAGCTGTTGGAAAGGCTCCACGTAAAACACTCACATTCCCTCTGATCTTCGGACCCAAAACCATGAGTGAAATACCAAAGGAAGGGGTGTATACATTTACCTTATGGATACCCACACCTACAGGTTAGTGGCTCAGCATGAGGCCTTGGAGACCATGCAAGTGCAACTAAAATTGGGCAAAGCTGCTTATCAAATTGTAGCCTGCTACAGATCACCTACCTTGTCTCAGGAACCTCACTCAGTAGTCCCGAGAACAGTGGAAAATACAAAGTTCCTATCAAACACCATTATATGAGGAGATTACAACTACCCAAACATTCAGTGGGAGAATTACTAGTGTACAACATCCTTATTCCAATGTTTCCTAGAGTTTAAAAACTCTAACACCCTGGAACAGCTGGTCACCATGCCCACTAGAGGTGACAACATACTGGACCTGATCATCACCAACATGGGGTACCAGTGTACCACAACAGAGATAAACCCCTCACTGGTAATATCAGATCATAAAGTAATCACACTGGCCATCCACATACCACCCCCCCACCCCAGTCAATGAAACCACTGTGAAGACATTTTCATAAGCAAACTGCACACTTCACACGACCAAAGTGGAAAGTTCCAAAGCCCCCTTGCTATAGGACAATGCCATACAATCTGCCGAATAATTTACAAGTGCATCCTATGAGCATCTAGAGGGATGCATTGATCGAGACATCCCAAATAAAACCAAGATGCATTCCTCCAAAAATAAGAAACCAATCTGGTGGTCATCGGCCATAAATAAGCTAGACAACAGCAGGAGGAAACAAACACATGATAGAGCAAACTCCACAAAAGGAAAGGCATCACTGACCATTATTAGGAAGAAACAATGATTGCTCATAAAACAATCCAAGGCCAGTTTCTAAACACAAATTGCCAAGGAATGTAAGAATAACAACCACAAAACCTTTGTTACCTATACCATACATGTAGGTGGCAACTTCCAAATATGCTGTCAGCTACTGAAAAATGTATAACCACACCAAACCTCTCACGTAGAGCTTTGCTTGGCCAACCAAACTACAAGAACACACAACGGCCAGCAAATGATGTCCCAAAATTGTTTTATTAGCAAATTCACATAGGATAAAAATATCCCCAAGCTCCAAACCGGTTTCGGTTACCCTTCTTTAGTGGAGCATATAAATTAAAAAGAGAGAGAGAGCCAACAAAACATATGATACTATAAATAGTATCTGTTGGTCCAATATTAACCAATCAGAGTCATCTATTGTGGTCTGATTAGACCTTAAGCACCAAAAGGTTATACAAATGCATTCAAAAGTGCAAAAATACAAAATAAATTCATCCAAAAAATAAAAATAAAAAACATTAAACAAATTAAGAAAAACTGCACATATTCTAGGATAAATATAAACACTACATGATATATAATGTGTACGTATGGACACTCATTAGTCAGCAGTATACCCTAGGTATATGAATAGATTAAAGATGATCATTAATACCTGGGGGAAATAATGCCCCCAAGTGTATAATCCAGTATTTCTCCTTACGTGTTAAAATATTCTCCCACCCTAGTTGGTGACTCCTATCGCCAACAACCCGATCTATAATGGTGAACCTGAATTTGGCCGTAGGATGCTTAGTTGTATGTTGGTAGAGCGCATTAGTTACTTTCTTATTTCTAATGTTACTTCTGTGTTCCCCAATCCTAATTTTTAATGGACGGGAAGTTTTTCCTACATAAAAGGCAGAGCATTGACAGGTAGCAAGATATATGACCCAACTCGTGGAACAGTTCCCAAAAAACTTTAAATCATATACCTTACTGGTATTGGCACTACTAAAAGATTTGGTTTTGTTAATTTCATTGCATGACATACAATGCCCGCAAGGAAAAGTGCCAATCAATTCTTTACCCGTCATTGTTAATTGTTTGTATCTGGCACCTCCACTACCATGATGTTTATAATGTGAGAAGATTGAACCAAGAGTTTTGCCCCTTCTATAGGAAAATTGACAATGTGTCCCAAGAGGTTGTCTAAGAACCTCATTGCCCATCAAAATATTCCAATTCCTGTTCACAATTTCTCTGATTATCTGATGGTTTCTGCCATATGTGGTGACCAATCTTAGGACCATATCTCCTCTTTGGTTCTTCTGACGTTCCTGATATTCAAGAAGCTGGTCCCTAGTTAAATTGTCACACCCATATTTGGCAGATCTAATATCAAACTCCGAATAGCCTCTATCAAGGAACCTCTTCACCAGATCCGTACTGGCTAGCTCATAACCCTCCTTACTGGAATTAATTCTTTTGATACGGTAGAACTGAGATTTAGGGATGTTCCGGACTGTGTGGCGGGGGTGCATACTTGAGGCATGTAGCAATGTGTTATATTCAGGATATTTCCTATATATTTTTGTGCCAAGTGTATTATCAGGCTTTCTAAACACATTGACATCTAAAAATTCAATAGTAGTTGTGTTACTATTGACCGTAAATTCAATGCCCCAAATATTACTATTCAAATAATCAACAAATTCTCTGAGATATTCCGTATCCGCCCGCCACACCATCCAACAATCATCAAGATATCTACGCCAGATATCCATTTCTACAATGTAAATGTTATGGGATGTATCATATATAAGATATTCCTCCAAATAGGCCATAAAAAGGTCTGCATATATAGGGGCAAATGATGCCCCCATTGCAGTGCCTTGTAACTGCCAATAACATTCACCTTGGAAAAAAAATATGTTTTTATTCAAAACATGTTCACACATACAAATCAAAAGTGTATTAAATCCAGGAGGATATAAGTTAGATTTTTCAAGCCAAAACTGAAGAGCTTGTAGACCAGCCCAATGTGGGATGCTGGTGTATAATGATTTTACATCTAATGTACAGAGTAGCCAGTCAGATTCAATCTCAGTTTCAGCTATGATTTGTAAAAATTGTGTAGTGTCCTTAATTCTAGCTCGCACATGGATCAACAATGGTTTCAGATGTTCTGTCAAAAAAGCTGAAAGTGGTTCAGTAAGTGAACCATGACCAGATACTATAGGTCGACCAGGTGGGGAGGTCAAAGATTTGTGTATTTTAGGAAGTAGATATAATATCTGTTTATTTGGGTCATGGACCGTCAAATGTTTGACCATAGTAGTGGATATAATGCCATTCTCTACTGCACTATCCAAGAAATCATCAATCTCTTTTTTAAAGGTAGGAGTAGGATCAATATCCATTTTCATATAGCATTTTTATCCGATAACTGTCGTAGTCCTTCCTGTATGTAATAATCCATATCCAAAACCACAACCGCCCCACCTTTGTCTGCCTTCAAAATCGCTATATCATTATTATTTTTCAATTCTTCCAGCGCCTGCCTTTCAGTTTCATGAACATTATCTTTCACAATATTGAAACCATATGGTGGAAAATGTAGGTCCCTGAGTACAGCCTGTTGGAAAGCTGTAACATGCATGTTGGCCGCGGTTGAAATGTAGATTTTAAAAATCTGAACTCAGTAGATCTTTGAGCAATATTATTGACATTTTCAGAAAAGAATATCTTTAAGTTCAAACTATGGCAAAAATCCAAAACATCATTGGCTGTTTGATATTGATCACAAAAGAAGCCAGGTACAAACCCCAAGCCTTTATTAAGTATTGCTTCTTGTTCCAAAGTAAGCTCAGCCTTAGACAAATTCAGGACATTATGAAATACAGTGTCATCTATTTTAGAAGTGCTTGAACTATTCCATCCATTGATTCCAAATCTGGACCTATTATGGTGTTTCCTCCCCCCTCGTCGTTTCTTCTTACCCCGAAAGGGGTAGGTATATTACTTTTTTTTTTGTGGGGTGAATGATCAGAAATGATGCCCTCACTGTCAGTGGGAGAAGACTCATCCCCCGAGGTACTGGTATATGTATTCTCTTTATTTTTAAGAATAGGTCTGGGTCGTTTTCTTGGTCTTGCACCGCCCCTACCCGTAGTTATATCCTTAAATCGGACTGACTTTTGTAGTTCAAAAGGGCGTCCCCTAGCATAGTCATTGACATCCCGATTAAACTTTTTGATTTTCCTTTCTTTCGTCAATTTGTCATACTGAGTCAGTTCCTTGGACAAATTAGCTACCAAGGTAGTATAATTACTGTTAGATTCAAATTGTTTACAGATAATGCTAAGGTCTTTAATCTCAGCAATATTAGAATCTATTGTCCTTTCATAATATTCAGACAATATATGCACAAACCTCATGGATCCTTCTTGAGCTGCTTCAAACCATTCATTGGTCAGCCTCTCTTCAGATCTGCTGACCATAGGTTTTAGCTTAATTCTCAGACCCCTAGGGACTAGTTTTTTGTGTAAATAGGCCTTAAAAAGCCGCAAATGCCAAATGTTAGCTCTTAGCCCTTTTAATGCTTTCTCTAGATTGAAAAAAGCAGCTTGACATCCATTGTTTGAAGAGGCAGCTAGTTGGTCATTACTAATGTTGCTTGAGAGGGATTCCAGTCCAAACACCTGGATATCCTCCCTATCAGCACACATGCCCTGTAAAATATTGTCAAGATTCATACTACCTGAATGAACCAACCCAGTATGTCTAAATACAGGTGATGCAATGCCAGAACCAAGGAAAAGACCCAAACCAATGCCCTATCCAACCGTGATAGGTTAAATAAGAATCCAATTAAGTGATATAATACCAATATCTCAGGGAAAGTTATGAATATGCCAGAAGCCAAATGCGTCAGAAATCAAAACCATGTTCTTCCCAAACAATCAAAAAATGGGAAAAATCTTATGTTCACTTTACATAGTGCATATACAGTCACAAGTATATTAGTTAAGAAAAAAGGTCGATAATACTATTAACAATGATGGTGTGCAGCCAAATGTTGAGAAAAAAATTTTTTCTAAACATATATTGGCAAAATACACTAGAGTTATAAAAAATATACATCCAAAAATGTTTTTAGAAACCCCCCATCAATCCCATATACAATGGATGAATCGACCAAAAAGTAGCTGGATAGATATCAATATAATAACCAGTTCCTATTAGTGCACCAGTTAGTGAAACATAACCTCAAAAACCATATAATAAAAATTTTTTCACAAATCATTTGGACATACTGCACATAAGGGTATGGAATCACCTAAATAGCATAATAATGCAACAGCCCATATTATTTGTCCTCTACCTAATGGAATAGCATATCAAAATAGCATGAGATATACATACAATAACAGATTATTGCTCAAAAATAAGATACATTAATGTATTTCAAAAGACAAAAAGCAGACAACTAAACAAACAAGTGTGTAGAATGTCACATCATTAAGCTTGTAAAAAAATAGGATAATAAACTTTTCCCAATTAGGAAATAATAGCCTATATAAGACACTCCGTAATGCCAATACTCTCTCCAATATCTGATTATATCAGAGTTTATATATCCACTGCAATAGTGAAACATACACATTAAGTGCAAAAAGCATTAGAAGGAAAACCATATATAGATCAGAGACATAAGGGGGGGGAACCCCTATTCAAAAATAAGCCTCCAATAAATAGGAACACCTTAATAATGTACTATAGCCAAATAAAAATCACAGGTAACTTAGCTAAATAGCATAACCATAAGGTCGACTAAAATATATACCTTAGATGTAAAGGGCACATTCATAATGAAAGTGGCCCAATAAAGAAGGTTAACAGGCTGACTAAATAGCATAACCAAAGCATAAATTGGGATAAGTATAGCTTATAATTAACACAGTCACCCAAAGATACATGATAATATTAGGCACCTTCCTCTAGATGTGTACAGTTTAAGCCACTCTAACCATAGAGAACATAGAAACAAATTAGCATACAAGGGTCTGTTGAAAAGTGTATTCATATATCAAAACTCATGAAAGTACAAAATGTGTCTTCATAAGGTTAGCAACTAACAATCAAACCTAAATATCCCTTCAAATTCCAGTAGTCACCAAAGGTAGACCCATAATCCTAATGACTTGAGTCAAATACATACCCAAAGGCCACTGTATGAAAAAGAATGTAGGTATAAATAAAACGTTCCAACAAATAATTAGTAACATATATTAGCATACATACCCAGTTAAACCCAAAAACATGTTGGCTCAGATCCGCTATCATATGATGTTAGACACGTAATAATATCTTTTTCCAAAATACACTTTTACAACACAAGAACAATAAAAATATACTAAATCAGTCTCTAGATCTTCCACTTGTTGCGCCCCAGATAGTCCATAAGCAATAGGCCACTGTACTAGCACCCGAAAGTCCGTGCTATGTTGTTTTCACAAGTAAAAATGTGTCCATTCAACACAGTCACATCCAACGATAGGATCGACCAGGCCCCAGAATGAAAAAAAGAGAAGGAGCCCCAATATAGCAATACAGCAAGTAACCCTTTGGCGGCCAACAATTAAGGTATTCCCATATAAAGTACCTGATGAATAGATGTAAAGAAATATCCAATGGCAACCAAACTAGTCCACGAATACGAAATAACAGGAATCAAATGTCCTGGTTCACTAAGATGTAGTCCAAAAATAAATCACATCAGTTTACAACCCAAAATATTGTGCAGCACTCCACAAATAGTTCACAGATGAACGCATAAGTTTTCAAAGACTCCGAAAGAGTATCAGAAACCCAAAAAATAGTCGTTGGCATCTCACATATCCCAAATTGCTTACGCGAAGTGAAGAGTCTTCTCCCACCGACAGCTGGAACAAAATGGCTCCCAGAGAGATACCAAAAACATATAACCACACCAAACCTCTCACGTAGAGCTTTGCTCGGCCAACCAAACTACAAGAACACACAACGGCCAGCAAATGATGTCCCAAAATTGTTTTATTAGCAAATTCACATAGGATAAAAATATCCCCAAGCTCCAAACCGGTTTCGGTTACCCTTCTTCAGTGGAGCATATAAATTGAAAAGAGAGAGAGCCAACAGAACATATGATACTATAAATAGTATCTGTTGGTCCAATATTAACCAATCAGAGTCATCTATTGTGGTCTGATTAGACCTTAAGCACCAAAAGGTTATACAAATGCATTCAAAAGTGCAAAAATACAAAATAAATTCATCCAAAAAATAAAAATAAAAAACATTAAACAAATTAAGAAAAACTGCACATATTCTAGGATATGTGCAGTTTGAAAATTTCTGATTAGAGCGTCTGTGTCTTTAGCAGATAATTGTGGACACAGGTGTAGCACATGCATGCTATGTATACACACAGGATTAGTGGTGCATGTATGCCTGATGGAATACCATTGCTCAACATAGCCATTGTACAGTGGTTATGGTGAGTGTAGGACATATTGTGTACATGCCAGTGCCAGCCATGACATGGCATGCTACAACACAACTGCAACATTAAACATCGCACATATCCAATGTGTGTCATGTGACCTATACACTCCATAGCATTACAAGACATATATGTGTCACTTTGTACAAATGGTGATTGCTATGCATTTTGTGTATAAGTGCATATGTTTGCACACACACAACAGTGAGGTGCATAGCAATGAATGCTATGTGTAGTACTGTGGTTACTGTAACTGGATGGGGTGTAGTACCATGAGCCAGCATCATGCAGCATTAGGTGGTCACTCAAGGCTGCTAATGTGTGCCATACCAGCACCTAGCATGCTGTACCTGAACTGCAGTACCATGGCTAAATTCACCATTTCACAACCAGTTGTTACATGGGTTTGTAAGGTGCCCAATGGGGAGCATTGACTAACATGAATGTGTTATGTGTTGCAGAGTGTCGCACAGCCCCATGATAGGCCCCTACCCCTCAGGTATATTATGTGTGCTGTTGGATGACATTTGGGATACTGGAGTGTGACCTTATAGCGGGTGTCTGAATATGCCATGTGTAGCATATTAACGTGTACTGCATATGACAATGTTGTGGTTGTTGTGTGCATGTGTATCGACTCTGCCTATCCAATATCCATTACAGTTTTGCCACACTTGTGTGAGATGCTCTGTGAATTGCATGTGTTTGAGGCAGCTACACATGTTACCGGGATGTGCATAGTCTCACAGCAAACATGCACAGCATGCATTATGCATAGGTGTGTTACGTGTACATGTCCTTCACCTCACCTATGACATGCACAAATATCATGCAATATTAAATGTAGAACACACTCACCAGCATGGGTCTGCTGCCTTGTTGTCACACCAGAAGGACCTACAAGGATATGAGACAGTTTGTCAGTGGCAACAACTGTGGCATTGCTACTGTGGGTTTGCAATCTTACAGTAGTACAATGGTTGACAGTCACAAGCCTACAGATTATGTTCCAAATTATCAGTATTGCACAACACCAGGCTCCACATCTTCTAACTACACAGTACACATCTCACATATGCATGATCTACCAAATAGAGGTAGCAGTAGTCTACAGATATGCCATGTTACCTGCACGCTCCATGTCAACACGCTGGGTGTCTCTGGACTCCATGATGATACATGTTTGCTGTTGTTGTTGGCCAAGAGCCACCAGACTCAGGAGCAGCTCCTCCACTCTGGTGAGGGGGG
This sequence comes from Protopterus annectens, assembly GCF_019279795.1. Taxonomy (NCBI): domain Eukaryota; kingdom Metazoa; phylum Chordata; order Ceratodontiformes; family Protopteridae; genus Protopterus; species Protopterus annectens. Next base: position 263,924,238 of record NC_056726.1, on the reverse strand, counting down.
ATGGATGGCTACCCCACCACCTGTGGCAAGCTGTTGTCTACGGACATCAGACGCATGCTGATGGACATGTCTAAGTAAATCACTGCAATGATGGCGTACCTGCTCATATGTCTGGTTATACATGCCTATGTCATTTACCCAATGGACAACATCTTGCCACAGTGCAGTCTGCTCATGCTGGTCCTGGCTGGTTCTTGAGAACAGTAGGGCATATTGCTGAACCAAGCTGGTTGTGATCAGCTCCTCCTCAGCTGGGCTGTGCGTGGGATTGCGATGGTGAGCCATGCCCCTGGAATGCAATGAAACAATATGTTTGAGCAAGTCATGTGGCAGACTTAACATTCTAAAGTACAGATATCACTGAACTGCCATATATCGCAACCTAGTGGCTGTCAGAGGATACACACTTTCAGTACCACATATCAGTGCTCATACCACAACTGCCTGACAGTGCCTGGCACGCTCTATATATCAAACCATGTCCTGCACAGCAACAAAGAGAAACCAGTATGTAAGTCTATACAACCGTACATGTCAAACTGTATGCAACACAATGCAACACCTAGCCACAGGAGGTATATATCAAGCTAATGCACAATGAAATATGTCATCCATTGCAATGATTGTAAAGTCCAGTTACAGTATTACCAGTATACGACACTAGTTGGTGGCAAACCCCTGCCTAACATATGTGCACATTCGTTAGTATAGGTGGCATACTGCTGTACTAGACTATACATGTTGCTAGATATGCACTTATATCCTGTAACACATATATGACCGAGGGCATGTTACAGGCATATCCACACACACATCACACATACATACAAGACACAAAGGTATGGCAACCCAGATGAGCTTTACCTGTGTACCATACAGTACTGTGTGCCAGTACTTACAAAACATTATGCCTGAGGTATGTAATCTGTGAAGACTACAGAGAACACACATAACAGTGTTTCCAAGCAATGTGGACATACACCATACTGTGCTGTTTAGGCTTACAGCTTCAGGTAGTACTACAGTTCATACGGGATTTGGATTCACCAGCAATGCCAATCAATAAGCATACACGTACTGTTTTAGCCTACAATGGCACACCCCAGTACACACCAAGGGACTACGTCAGACCGTATGCCATACTGCTTTTTCTGACCAGCAATAGCATACACATCTTTTGCTGGGATCAGAGCTAGGACACAAAATAGCATGACGGAAACAGTTTCCCACCAAGCTATCACACATTGACAGAACCTCGACACATTCACCAACACATTCACCATCACACTCAGTCAACCTCACATAGCAATTATTGCATCAAGTACATGTGGGTGTGTATCAGTTCATAGAAAGGTAATAGGCTATTGGCTCTAAGGCCTATAGAAGCATAGCCATATGCTACCCTGGCCTTTGACACACATGTAATTTAATTTCACATGCCACTTGCCAGCAGAGCCACAGAGGTGATTCCCGGTGTGTATTTCCTATCTCCCATCCAATCATTAGTATTATTCATGACAACTGCTAATGAGGAGCTTGGTTTGCTTTTGATAAGTGGCTTGTTCCAGAGTATGGGATGTCTCTGTGATAGGAATCTATCCCTCCAGCATGTTCTGTCTATTGAGGTGACAAGGTTTAGGTCCCTAGAGTGTGTAGCTGGTAGGGATTGTGATCTGTTTACGTGGAGCATGTCCAACAGCTCTGGGTTTGACATAGCTTTGTATGTTAGGCGGAGGTCACCTCACCTCTGGGTAGGCGGTATACAACACAGTCTAGCTGTGGTTTTGTGAGACGGTCTGCATAGGGCATCTGTTTGAGGCTGGTATTACTCTTTGTGAGGTATGTCTGTGGCCTTTCTAGTTGCTGTAGATGTCTTGTGAGGTACATACCATATGGGGCATTGTACTCTATAATGGGTTTTATGTGTGATGAGTAGAGGGGAACACTGACCTATATTTCCCTGGATGACACACTTTTTGTGATGAGGTGTGCCATGTAGACAGATTACATGACTAGTGTGGTACTGTGGTTATCAGAGGGGAGACTACTGTCCACCTGTGTCCCATGGTCTCTTATCACACTTTTGGTGTTAAGTAGACTACCACCTATGTGGTAGTTCATGGGTACAGAGTTTTTGCCGGAAGGAATGCCAATGCAGTTTCAACATTGAGCTTGAGTCCATGGCTTTGTCACCAGGCATCTGTCGCAGTAAGTATGACCCTGTCTCTCCCTGGCTCTGTTATCACAGTCATGTAGTGCAATTCCACAACAACTGCTGGTAAAGTTCCACAGAACAGGTTTTGTGTTATGGCATTCCTATCTTTCATTTACATTTACTCATTCTGATGCATGATATATATATATATATATATATATATATATATATATATATATATATATATATATATAGATAGTTCAGCAACAACTGGTACTTCATGCAGACTAGTGTTCCCAAGGTCTGGGGTTCAAGACCGACAGTGGTGTTTTATTTTGCTGCTGAGCAGAACAAGGGTCCTCACATGCAGGGTGACTAAGGCACTTTTAAGCAGTTGTAAGCAGGTTTGTGTGGGTTTGCGTGAAGCTTAGCAATACTTAGCTAAGAGCACACAGGCGCACACTCACACAAACCTGCTAACTACTGCTTAAAAGTGCTTACTCCCGCTAACCCCCGCGCTCATTTCTTTGAAGGAAAAGGGGGAGATAGGAAAGTGGTGAAAAAGGGGCACAAAGAGGGAAAGACGGTAGGGAAACAGCTTGGGATGTGCAGGACGGCTGTAGGGAAGGTCCATAGCTGCCCATTTCTTTAACAGCAACAGCTGTGCATATGCTAGAAATTTGGAGGGAAATTTGAAACCTTCCACCCCTGAGAGAGGGGTGAGGACAACAAAGTATATTGTACTGCCAATTAAATATCAGTTTATGTGTCCAGCGGACATGTGTGCAAAATGGGCAGCTATGTATGGGGCATAATTTTTTTGTGGGAGCAGATTGCCCTTTTTTTCAGGTGAGAATGGAATGTGGGGTAGGGGAAGTAGGTATATTTGGGGAGGTAGGTTGGGGAGGTAAACAGACAAGACAAACAAGACGCATACAGGGGCGGAGTATGACACATGTGGTGGGTGAACACCATTGATGGGGAAGGATGTTTGGAAATCGCAAGCCCATGAGCCCACAGATGGCAACAGTGGAACTGAGATTCCCATCCATGGGCAGTCACCACTGCACCTTCACAGCCCAGAAGGTGGCTGTGCTGGGGGCTGTGTAGGAGGGGCAGGCTCACCCATGAGTCACTCCACATGTGCCTCAAGCTGGCATAGAGGATCAGCAACTGAATGCTCAATCTGCCTATGCACCACAGACTGGACCATTTGGAGGGTGATAGGTGGCCCTTCTCCAGCCATGCTTTCAGGGGAGAATGAGCCCCATCCCCTGCAGTGCTTCCACCCAAAGGTGGCACAGGGCCAATGGAGGAGGAGGTCCTGGGCTGGGCACCGGACATGCTAGTGCCAGGTGCCATCGCCAGCTGAGGTGGGACAGGTGGGTCCACTGAGAACGGCCTTCCCATACGTTCTATGTTTAGGAGGATTTAATGACAATATGGGTTGGTAACAGCCAACGGCATTCCAAATTAGCTGTAATAGCATGCAGTAATATTCCCATTAACCCAACACACCAGAGTTCCAACAGTTGAACAGTAAGCATAACACATTGCTGTTACATTGAAGCTGTTTTTACTGCATTTAACTTAATATTGCACTTGGAATCCTTGTTTGTTACTATTTGACTGTATTTGTAGCAAATTCTTCTGTGTAAGCTGTAGTAGCTGATTCATAGCATTTATAAGTGTTTGCTGTACCTGTTTCTGCCTGTTTTGTGAAAAAAAAAAAAAATATATCTCTTGTTTTTCCTGCTTTACTAGTTTAGTCCATTTTCAGAGTTGCTGATTCCTGGGCTTTGGTTGTAGTTCCTGTGTACTGTTTCCTTGCCTTATTTGGGGGAAGGGAAGCTACCTTGCTTACCAGTGGGAGCGGGAAGCATTGAGCTGCCTTTTGTCCAGTTTTGTGAGGTTTCAGCCAGTAACTAGTAGTTTATTGGTCGTTTTGGGCCAGTTTCTAGCTTTTTCCAGCCCCCTGGTATAAAACTTTCAGCTTGTACCTACTCAGCACAGACTCCACGTGGGCCAGCAGAGTAATCCAGGCTGCAGAGAGCTGAATAAGTGACTTTTCTTGATACTAAGTATATTTTTTGTTGCTTTCCACATCTGAATACCTAGCAACTGTATTTCGCCTGCCTTTCTGTTACATTGAAGCTGTTTTACTGCATTTAACTTAATATTGCACTTGGAATCCTTGTTTGTTACTATTTGACTGTATTTGTAGCAAATTCTTCTGTGTAAGCTGTAGTAGCTGATTCATAGCATTTATAAGTGTTTGCTGTACCTGTTTCTGCCTGTTTTGTGAAAAAAAAGAAAAAAAAGAAAAAATATCTCTTGTTTTTCCTGCTTTACTAGTTTAGTCCAGTTTCAGAGTTGCTGATTCCTGGGCTTTGGTTGTAGTTCCTGTGTACTGTTTCCTTGCCTTATTTGGGGAAGGGAAGCTACCTTGCTTTCCTGCTTTACTAGTTTAGTCCAGTTTCAGAGTTGCTGATTCCTGGGCTTTGGTTGTAGTTCCTGTGTACTGTTTCCTTGCCTTATTTGGGGAAGGGAAGCTACCTTGCTTACCAGTGGGAGTGGGAAGCATTGAGCTGCCTTTGTCCAGTTTTGTGAGGTTTCAGCCAGTAACTAGTAGTTTATTGGTCATTTTGGGCCAGTTTCTAGCTTTTTCCAGCCCCCTGGTATAAAACGCACTAAACGCTGTAGCTGATGAGCTGAGCTGCCACTGTTGCACACTAGGGCAGTGCCGGTTAAGCAGGTTTAAACTATTCAGGCTACCTAAAGTCCACTCTTCAAATTTTCCCTTAAAACTACCTTCCTCGAACTATACTACTGATCAAATCAGCGTATCCTATAACTAAAAAGATCAACTCTACTTGACTCCAAGTAGACTATTCTCTATCTATTAAACCTAGCACTTGCTCCTACAGTACTTATTACCTTGATACGGCACTCTTGTCATAGATAGTACCCCAAAAATGCAACCCCCCATTTCTCGGTCACCCACGTCCCCCGGAATCTTTTTTTTAAGTTTTTCGTCTACCCTTCTAGCATGTCGAGGGATCAGTTGCTAGTGTCCTCTCCTGCTCAGCTGGTGAACCTGGGAATATTGAGGCAATGTTTCAATTGCCTCATGTACACAGACAACCCTTTCCTCCTCCCACAAAACACAAATACATGCGAGAGATGCAACTATACAGCCAAACTGGAGGCTGAGCTCTCTCAACATAGGACTGGCAAGACCAGTCAGGAGGAGAAGGTTACCACACGCACTATAGACCCAGTCTCACATAGTACCATTACAACCTCAAATCATACACATAAACACACAAAGACATACTGGAGGCTCTGATCAAAAATCTACCAAAACAGCAGAGGCCACCAAAGCAGACACCCAAACAACCACCACCTCAGAACACAACACCCAACACATAGACCTCACAGTCAGAGTGTCAAACAGTCACAGCCCTTAAGGCCAAACACAATGCCAGACACACTAGTCATTGGTGACTCCATAGTCAGACACACTGATGTCCCGCCACCAGACTGAGTAAGGAGAAGGTCACAGTAAGCTGCCTGTCGGGCTAGAATCCGCCACATAACGCAAGCACTCAGGTCTCTCAACAGCAGGTACAAATATGACTCAGTCATTGTCCACGCTGGTGTAAACGACCTGAGACGCACTCCTTGGACTACATGAAAAGAGACATTGAGGAGCTCTCTGATTATGTAGCCCAGGCAGGTATGACCCTGACCTTGAGCAGTATCCTACCTTCACCAAGAATGATGCCACAATACAGAGATAAGATGATCAGCTTTAACAATTGGCTTAAACACTGGTGTCATTCAAAGGGGATCCAGTATCTGTCTGCCTGGGATGACATGCTGGACAAGCCACGCTGCTTCGCAAGGGACGGCTTGCACCTGTCACCCCTGGGATTCCGGATATTGGCAAAGGCTCTTGCCACCCCATAGTGCCTTTCTTAGGCAAGGCTCAAATTCTAAACCTGCCACCCTAGAACACAAAAAGGAAAAAACTAAGGGTAATGCTGCTCAATGCCAGAAGTCTAAATCTCAAAATGCACGCACTCAAGGCCCTTCTCAGTATGGAGAACATCAATGTCTGTGCTGTGACAGAAACCTGGTTCAAGGCTCCTGAGAGCACCCCAGCGCTATCAGGTTTTACCTCATATCATGCATTCCGGCCCCAAAATCCGGACAATACCAAGAAAGGAGGGGGGGTATCCATATTCATCAAGGACACCCACACCTCAAGACTGGTGGCAACGCACGATGCATCGGAGACCATCCAGGTGCAATTAACCATAGGCAAGACTGCTCTGCAAATTGTAGCATGTTACAGGCCACCCTCACAAACTCAGGAAACTCACATGGCCTTCCTGAATACACTAGAGGGGATAAATGTATCACCAAACACCATCATACTAGGTGACTTCAATTACCCTAATATAGACTGGGAACATTACTCAAGCCCAAACACCCTAGCCCAAAAGTTCCTGGAATTCATAAACTCAAATGCCATGGAACAACTAGTCACCATCCCCACAAGAGGAGATAACATACTTGATCTCATCATCACGAACATGGGAGCACAATGTTCAACACCGGAAGTATACCCCTCACTGGTGAGATCAGATCATAAACTAATCTCGCTGGAGGTCCTCATCCCACCCCCACCTGAAATAAAAAAGACCACAGTAAAGAACTTCTCAAAAGCCGACTTCACACTTCTAAAGACTAGTGTGGTCTCCTTTCAGGCCCCCGAGCCGGCGGAAAACAATACTCAAGCCGCTGAATCACTTACAAACGCCTTCTACCAGCACCTGCAGGACTGCATGGATAAGGCAATCCCAAGCAAAACAAAGACTCTTTGTACCAAAGGCAAGCGTCCAGTCTGGTGGACCCCAGCCATAAACAAACTCTACAACAAAAGGAGGAAGCTACTACAAGATAGAGCAAAATCCTTAAAAGGTAAGACACCCTTGATCACTATAAGTAAAAACTAAGAGCTCTCATAAAATCATCCAAAGCAAATTTCGAGAGAAAAATAGCTAAAGACTCAAAAGACAATCATAAGGCCTTCTTTAGCTATGTTAGAAACCTAGGAGGAAACTCCCAGATATGCTCAGAACTAGTTCAAAATGATGTGAAGATTACTGATCCTACAGACATTGCCAACATACTGGCTGACAGGTTCAGTGCAAACTTCTCCCCTCCCCAAAAGGAGAGATATCTATACCAAATGAGTGCAGCCCCCAAACATCTCCAGCGCCCAAGTGAGAACTGCTCTCTCCAAAGCAAAAACACAGCATCCATGGGACCCGATGGTGTCCCCGGCTGTGTGCTCCACGAACTCAATGAGGAATTAAACCCACAGCTAGGACAGCTGTTTAATCAAAGTCTTACCTCTGGATACATACCCAGGAGTGGCGCACTGCAACTGTGGTCCCACTTCACAAAGGCGGTGCCTCCACAGACCCTGGAAATTACCGCCCATTAGCTTGACAAGCCTTATCTGCAAAGCCATGGAGAGGATCATAATGGACCTCATAAATAAAGACATAGGGAATTTGCAGACTTTGGATCCAACCCAGTTTGGCTTTGTCAAAGGCAGATCATGCCTTTTAAACTTGGTTGACTTTTTGAAACAGTCACCAAAGCCATTGATGAGGAAAGGCAGTCCATACAGCCTACCTCGATCTGGCTAAGGCCTTCGATACAATACCCCACTCGGGTATCATTGAAAAACTCATCAGCTTAAATGTTAACCCATACATCACAAGATGGGTTGCAAACTGGCTGAGTGACAGAACCCACAGGGTCAGAGTTGCTGGCGCCATGTCAGACTCAAAGCCTGTCACAAGTGGTGTCCCACAGGGCTCAGTCCTGGGCCCACTCTTGTTTGGCATCTACTTTTCCAAGTACAAGCAAACACAGGAGGGTTATGGCTGACAAAGTTTGCAGATGACTGCAAACTGGGCGCCATAGTAGAAAACACATCTGACACAGATATCCTTCAGAAGGGTCTCACAGAAACGGATAACTGGTGCCAGAGCCATGGCCTAAAGTTAAATGCCAAAAAATGCATAGTCATACCCTTCGGGAAAAACAAGGTTACCCCTAGCTACCAAATAGGTGGCAATCCACTGAGCACAGAAGAAGTTATCAGGGACCTGGAGACCCAGGTTGATAGTAGTCTGTCATTCGACACCCATGTAGCTAAAGTAGTTAGGAAGTCCTTCTACATTGCCCACCTTATCATGAAGGGCTTCTCATCTAGATCAAGGGAGGTCATAGTCTCCCTTTACTCATCACTCATCAGACCAATGATTGAGTACAATGCCCCATTCGGAATGTATCTGACCCGACACTTGCAGCAGCTGGAGAGGCCACAAAAGTTCCTCACCAAAAGGATAAAGGGTCTCAAAAATCTGTCCTATGCTGCCCGACTGAAAGAACTCCAGCTCTATTCAGTCGCTTACCGCTTGCTCAGAGGTGACCTTTGCCTAACATACAAGGCCATGTCAAACCCAGATTTGATGAATATGCTTCACCTCAAAAATCTAGATCCATCAGAGCCACAAGGGCGGAGACTTAAACCTCAACACGGCTATTAATAGGACGTGCTGGAGGGATAGATTCATCACCCAAAGACTCCCTATGCTGTGGAACAAAATCCCGGTACATGTGAGGCAGAGCACCTCGCTGGCCTTGTTCAAGAGAAATCTTGACCAATGGATGGGAGATCGCAGATATACCCCAGGAATTACCTCAGTGTCACTGCTCGACAGAGGCACAGCAAAATAATGGGTATAGTTCCCCATACTAAAGGGGTGGCGTAAGCCACAAAACAATGGGCTAGGCTTATAAATGCCCTCGGGCAGATAGCCTAGTATGAACCTATGAACCTATGAACCTATAAACATGCATATATAGAACAGCAGTGGACATTCCAACAGCATGCAGGATTGATTGGTGGCAACAGGCCACCAAAACTGTGGTGTTTGAGCAGGGCACATGCATCAAAGTAAATGCAGATATTTATAAACCAATAGGACATATGTCCCAACAAATGTTTTGAGATTAGACATACCCATTGAGGTGTGGAATTGCATTGTTTATGCACATACAGTAGGGTGTAAAAAGATACCTCCATTAACAACTTATATGTACTTATAGTTTACACTACATTCCTATTGACTGCAGGTATATATCCCCTACATGTATTATTGCACTAGGCAATGTCCATTAAGTTGTGAAATGGGTTTTGCTAGTTCCTTATATACCTGACCTGTATCTGACATACAAACTGTCCAGGATGTAGATGTTACTGATACGTGTTTATATATTTTATTTATATTTATATATCTACATATATGGATGTGTTCAGGTGACATTATCAGTTATATTTTAACAGCCCCCTACATTTCTAGCAGCACACTGACATTTCTGGGAACACAATAACAAGCTACTCAAGTGCCAGATTTACTTATACATTCCAGCCATGAAACAACAGTTGAGGACTGTATATATGCTTAACAGCTACTGGCACTCCCTTCATCCACTTTCTATGGGCCTACCCAAGTGTGGGTTGACAGCACTTAATACAACACTGCTATTTCTATACTGCAAGAGTACAACAACATTTCAAAGAAAGTGACATGGACACACTCCAGGAGTTATACCTTTATTAATTACATTACACACTTTTCTAGAGGCTGTCTCATTTATTTGATATTACAGTGCATGCAGATGACTTATTCAAGACGTATTATACCTTTATTTATGGGTTACAACACTCTTTTTCAGGCTCTCTCACTTATTTTATATAACAATACATGCAGAGAAATTATTCAGGACTTATTATACCTTTATTAATGGGTTACAACACTCTTTTTCAGGCTCTCTCACTTATTTTACATAACAGTACATGCAGAGAGGTTATTCAAGACTTATTATACCTTTATTATTGGGCTACAACACTTTTTGTTAGGCTCTCTCACTTATTTTATATAACAATACATGCAAAATAATTACTAACCTACCTGGTGGTGCAGCCTTAGCAGCCTATCTGCTTAGGCTTGCTGATTTGTAGCATGGACACCTGCAGCTATGAAGTAAATGAAGTGATATCGAGACATATACCTATCCATAATATCGACTACAATAGCAATTTTTACATACTTCATTCCATGGCTACCTACACAGTAGTGGGGCATTTGGCATCCCACGGGCCTCCTGTAGCCACTGGTTCAGTTGGTCCTGCTTGAGTTTCTTCAGGTCTGCATGGTGGTGTCTGACCTGCTCACCAGTCCAAGGGACGCCTGTGGCACTGGTGAGATCATGTGTGAGATGGATCCAGGCTTCCGCTTTGTATTCAGTGCCCTGGAACTGGCCCTGCAGGAGTCTGGCATCATGATTATGGACGAGGAGCCAAACCATCACTTTTGACTCCTCAATGCCCCACCGTTGCACTCGAAAGCGAGAGCCCTCTCCAACACCAGCCATAGCTGCCTGCAGATAGGAGCTACATCCAGTTATGGCAAGTATTCCCGCATATGGAGCTTAAATATGCCTCATTTCCCACACTTATTTGTGATTGGCCGAATTTGAAAATTCTCAGCTGAGTGCATACCTGCTTAGCACTGGGTAAACTTTGATTAATATGTATATGTATATGTGTGTTGACAGTGCATGAACATCAAATGCTGTCATGGATTAGTGGTTCAGTACTGTGATTATGGTTTACACTATCCCGGGTTCGAGGCCTGTCATTGCTTTTTATTTTACTACTGGCCTGACCAGCTAGGAGGTATGGCTGTGTTTAGCCAACTTTGCTCAACTTTGCCCAACGTTGCTCTATGTTGCCTGACATTGCGCTAGTTAGCGCGGTGCACAGCTTCACTCAAACATGTTTTGTTTGCGCTAGTTGGCGCGATGCACATCTCCGCGCAAAGGTATTGCGCTAGTTAAAGCAGTGCTAAGCTATGAGCAATTATACTTGAATGTGCTTCTTAGTGGTATATTTTGCTTAGCAGTGCTTTACATTGCTTAAGATAGGTTACTTATGCATTCATCAGTATGCATAACCAATTCACCTTCTTATATATGTATAAAATATCATTCACTACTACATAGGCCATTTCAATGCTTTTTACTACATTTTAAAAGATAGATGTCAGGAATTATTTTTATATACAGATTTCATACAGAAAATAGAAAGGGGAGTGGAGGGACTCGAACCGGGAATGCCTCCTCTTTGAGCGAATGCTCTACCACTACACTATTGCTATTTGGCTTAGTTTGCATATAAGTATCTTATTATCCTCTTCGATGTTTAAAGTGCTAACTGTAGCTAAGCAATGGGCAAACCCATGCAAACACGTGCAAATACAGGCAGCTATATCAGGAATAATAAAAGAAATATATATAACTTTTATAATTGTACAGGGGTTTAAAATGTGGGGGAGTGTAGTGTTGTGTATATACACATTTGAGCAGACTCACTCATGTCATTTACATTTGACAATTGTGGGACTTGCGGGGGCATGGATTTTTGGACTGCTCATCGGTCTGACACACCCCCCTGCACTCGTGCATGCTCCGTGTTAGCCTTAGAGTTGAGTCAGTGCACCCTCATAAATATGCATGGTGCGCTGACATCATACTCTTAGGCTGCAGTTTCTGAGTAAGACTTATTTAGTCCCACATGGAGGATTAGTGAATCCCGGGGTTGGTTTTGATTATTTTCCTCTTTGGTGGTGCCAAGTTGTTTAATGTATTTAAGAAGGGAGAGTTAATTTTTTCCATTGCTTTGTCTAGGAGAATGTTCTTAAGGATAGACTTTAAAATGGATGTCAAGGTGTCCTGGTTAAAGTGGGATAAGTTATTAATATTTATTTATTTAGTTAGTTACATTTGTTTACTGGGAGTGTCCGACTGGGCCAAAAAAGCCCCAGGGAGAATATATCCTCAATTACAATATTTATAGATTGAACAGAACAGATAAACAATCATGTGGAGTACAATACAAGTGTAAGATATACAATACAAGTCAGTGGTGTACAATACAAGGAGTCACATAATTATTGAATTACGATAAAAAAAAAAAAAGTAAGGCACAGGTGCATTAAGTTACAGAAAATAAATTTTGAATTTTTTTTGTATAGGAAAAAAGAAGACATTGCATAGGTATGAGTATTTTTCCAGAGTATTAGCACATGGCGACGAGGGGTGCAGGAGTGTTTTGTTTTATCATCCTGATGTGGTACAGGAGCAGAGCCATTTTTTTGTTAGCTGATCTATAAGGAGACTTTTGAATTGAGTAAGGTTAGCTGTGTGAAGTGTATGTTGGGGTATACAGTTCCATGCTTCAGGGTCTATACTGAATGTTCGAATATTCAAAATTTCAAGTGTCGTATGGTTGACACCATATCATTGGATTTTTGAATGTTTGAATGTTGTAACGGAGATCTCCATACAGCATGGAATGGGAAGATTTCCCTTTTCTGCACTGTAGTGTGATCTCTTGGAGTTGGTATATTTAAAGAGTGGGGGTTGTGGGGGGCACAGCCCCTCATGTGGAGGGTGCTGGTTGGCTTGCCCCTTGCTTAAAATGTTCAGGTAGGTGTTTTGTTTAGTTTAGTTTTTTAATTAGATATTCAAACTTTTGAAAGTTCGATGATATAGTGTTGACCATATGACAGTCGAACTTTCAAAAGTTCAATTATCTAATATAGACTCCATACTTTAGCTATTTGTTTGGAGAATAGGGCATCTCCATAACTGTTGTGTGCCCTAGTTACCTCAAGTAAAAGTTTATCTGATGATCGGAGGGATCTTTTGTTGGAATAGGATTGTAGCAAGTTTTTGAGGGCAGGACAATTGTTGAATTGGTGTATGATTGTATGATGCTGTGGGCGATGGTAAGTTGGTTAAGAATTAGGAGGTTAGAGAATTCAATAGTTTTACAAGTATGCTGTTTAACTAGATGAGTGACAGGTTTAGTTGTGAAGATAGGTCGATATTCACTAATAGAATCCAAGAGTTCTAGAGGAGATATATTTACTGGGTTGGGAGACCAGTATCCAGATTATAGTAGAATTGGATTGAGTGTGCTTGTTTGTGTAAGTAGGATGACTTATTTGTTGCATGAAACCATGGAGGATGATAGCATTTGCGAGGAAATGTGACTACATTTTCTATCAGTTGATATTGAAATCCTCCAGAGTTATAGTTTCTAAAGATATTTTGTTAGACACCCTGCACAGGATATCTTCCAGGGTATATAGATTATCACTTCAAGGAATGTATAATGCAATGATGTAGAGATACTTATGTTTATTTAACTTAAGGTGACAAATGATGAGTTTGGCATTATTAAATTTAAGTATGTGATTGTTGTGAGGAGTGATATTATACTCGTTAGGATAGATGATGAGAACTCCAACAACCGAGAGAGAGATGTATCTGTCTATCTATAGGCAGACAGATATACATGCTGCCTTTATAGTGTTGTAAGGGTGTCCATTCTATAATTTTCTCTGACTCATTACTGGAACAATTGTATTATAGAAAGATAATAAGATGGTCACTGGGGACTAATGGCTGTTGAAAACAACCCACAGAAGTTTGTCTGTTTTATCCTGACCAGACGAGCGATACACCTTGTACCACAGCTCATCATCTTATCCCTCTGTGTCACCTGCCAGACATAATGAAAGAAGCCGATGACAATGGAAGAGGTATTTTGTAATACAGAGGAGCACAATAATGTCCCCCAGTCCTATGGAATAAAATGTGAGAGCTTGACCTCAGCATGGTATAGAAGATGTATCTACTCAGAAAAGTCTTTTGGGCCTTTGCCATAACTACATGTCTGGTCTGAGAGTAAGGCAGCAGGCTGTAACGGTTGCTGTGGGAAGTCTGTTCTGTCCATTTGATTTGTGCTAGATAGTTGTCTGATATTCAGAGGTTCACTTGGTCAAGCTCTCATATATGGTGAGTAGTTACTTTTTACAGTAACTGAAAAGGTGACTGAGATTAGAGCTTTTAATGAGCATTGTTTTATGGGTTGTCAGGGTCAATTTGTGACCCCAAATAGGAAGCAAATAAGTGCTGTATATAGATTTGTACACTGAAGTAAATGTTTGTTTAGGTAAGATAGTGTTGTATTGTCACAAATAGATTACATGGTTTTCTTTGTGTTAATGAACCATAAGGAGTTTGTTTTCTGCACAGGTTTTTTATGATTATGTGCTCTGTTACTATATGTGGATTTTAATTTCTTTGAAGAGACGGTTTTGAGTTTCACTTACTTGAAGTAAAAAAAGTAAATAGCTAAATAAATAAATACATGCTATGTTAGATGTTAGAAGAAATAGAGCTTACTATCTAGGGAACAGACATCAGAAACCAGTCTACATTATTCTAAATTCTATTTCACTTTCAAAAGATAAACTGAAATGAGCTATTCAATGTGTTATCAACACAGAAAAGGCATGTTTAAGTTATAATTGAAATTAATTAAACTTGCTGCTGTTACAACATATTTGGCAAGCTCATTAACAGCAATATAAATAATAAAATGAAGCATGATGGACTGCATCTTCATAGATAAGTACTAGGCTAGCTACCCTTTTGGGCCATTTTAAGCCTAGCTAATTTCCCTCAGTGGGGATCAAACCCTGTACTTCTAATTTGTGAGGCAAACACCATAATTATTATGACAATCACCAGACCCTAAATATACCAACTTCTTGTGGGGGCTGGCAATCAAACCTGGGTCAACTGCTTGGAAGGCAGCTATGGTCACTATTATACTACCAATGCTACAAAGTCACCGTTAATGGGAATCAATCCCACAACCGTTGAATGTCTTTTGTCATTTTACTAGAAGTCCAGTGCGCTAACATTGCACCACAGCACCACTAAAAAAGCTCTATTTGTGTCTGACAATATACTATACACACAAAGTCAATGCTCAATCACAGCGAGTAAACGTACTCAGTGTCTCCCTTCTTGCTCCTTAGTATGTATCAGTATGGGTGTGTGCACTTCATCTTATACACTGAAAGAGAAATCAGGAAAGAAAGACATTATAAATAAGAGTTATTTTAAAAAGGTATGACATGTTGTAGGGTACTGGCTTTGTACAATATAATCTTTGTCTCATATCTCCAAGATATAGGGTTGCATTTTGACTTGTGGTCAGTGTGTGTGTGTGTGTGTGTGTGTGTGTGTGTGTGTGTGTGTGTGTGTGTGTGTGTGTGTGTGTGTCTGCGCGCGCGCGCGTAATATTTGCGTCTTCTCTCAATGTCTCTTTGGGTTTTCTTTCAGTATTGATGTTTCTTCCCCCCTGCAGAAAACATACCACTTGAACAGTCACAGTGAATTGTCCATATATGGTATACTTACCCTTGGCCATGGTTGAAAACAGGATATGGACCAGCCCACTCACCTTGTTAACAAATATTAAATAAATACATATAAGTACACAAAACTAATAATATTAACTTTCCACTGCTGGGGAAATTTGCCTTCATGATACAAATGTATAGACTAGAACTGACATACTGTTTTGGCTGGAGTCGTGATACACTGGATTCAGAGGTTTGCTGTTGTGCCTTCAGTTATTTCAGATCAAACATTCATTAATTAATTTGGGTTCTTGGTTCATCAAGAGTCTCACTTGCTGGATTTCATCCTGTTAACCCTGTGCTACTAACACACTTATGTATGGAATCGTTGATGCCACAGGTTAAGTGGGGTGAGGTTAGTGAAATTAATAAGGTGGACCCCTGACTCCTCACTCACAGATATTCTTTTGTACATGACTGATGGACATCTGCATCTCATGTTAAGAGAAGAGAGAAGAATTCCTTTAAGGCAATGAGAGAACAACCTAAGCATTTGCAAAACTACTTTCGGTCTCATGCATTGCATAAAATATTGCTTTATGTCCTATTATTTGTATGGAGGGGCTATCACTGGCCTGAAGTATTGGGCTTTGAAGCCTATTTTTCAGCTAGAGTACTGTCTTGCTTTAGCAAAAATTTGTGGTATTGATGACCTTATGCCATGGCATGCTAGAAGTAGTGGTGGGGCAAGGGTAAGTCATATGCAAGGAACATCAGTATGGTAGCAAGGATGACACTTTGCTTGGACAATCCAATCACTTCTCTGGACCAAGACAAGAAGAATATTGAATTAAGTCTATGAGAAGGTGGTGTTTGGGGTCAGAAGATTGAACAGAGGCATTAGCAACATCAGATGGTTGGCTGCATAGGGAAAAAAAGTAAATAGCTAAATAAATAAATACATGCACGCATAAATAAAGAAATAATAAAATGGCTATTCCAAGTATTAGAACTTTCATACCTTAACATTTTAGGATAATACTTCACCAGGAAGAAAAAATAAAAATAGTGCACTTCATTAAGAATAATGTAATATTTTGTATGATTTCTTAATATTTTTAAAAATAATAAGTTCTGTGTGGAAGGTTGCAATTATTCTAAACAATCAAAGCTTCTAACTAAGCTATATCTTAATTTACACTAGAGGTGTTATCAGCTACCTTGTGGCTGACCACTATCACACATGATCTTGTCAACATTAAATAATACAAGTCCCTTTATAAAATTCCACAAAAATAGACAAACTGCTATAAGTGCACTGTGCATCCAGGTTCCAGCTATTCCAATAGGTTGTACTTATTTACTTGATGTCTGGTTCAGTGCGGCAGCTCTCACAGACAGCTTGCATCCGTGAAACAGGTCACAAAGGCAAAGACAGCAAATGTGTATGAATACAGTGTAAAGTACAGAAACAAAGAATAGAGAGAAATCACAGTATAGCTAATATTAACCATAGAAACAAATAATCCCACCAAATAAATAGTATACAAAGAAAAGGAGAATTCCACAACTGAACACAAGTTTTAGGACCAGCGTGATTCAAGGACTCTGAAAATGACACATGAAAGGCCTAGTAAACAAGAGAGCCTTCACTAGTGTGCCAAAAAAGAACGATGTTAAAATTTAGGCAGAAAGATGAGTGCATGTCCCAAACAGTTTCAAACATGAGTTACAGACTTCTTGTTCTTCAAAAAAATATTCTTATTGCATCAACTTACTAACTGGACACTGTCAATATTTCAAAAAACATTTTTGATTTTAAAGAACAATGTTTGAAAGCTATCCTCCCTCCAGCTTTGTTACCTTTTGACACTACAGTACAGTTAAAGATGCAAATGATATGTTAAGCAGGCTATACATACATAGTTCAACTACTGCACATTCATAAAACATGCAATATTTTGCTCTGTTGTAATATATCCTAATGTTTTCAGAAAAAAAAAACATAAAAACAGAAAATATGAACACTTTCAACAAATGGATCACCTTTTTGTCTTGTATCACATCGTGCTGAATGTACCTTAAAGTCATTCATGACCATGAAATAATGGCTCCCGCTCCACAATTTAAAATAAGCCTCAGACAGTAAAAACCCTGCCATTACTTTAGCACCACAGGAGAATGGTTGAGACTGACAACAGACCAGTAGCAATATTTAAAAATTCACCATATGATCTGTACAGTATGGATCAGGAATCTTGATGGCTTGTTACCTGTACCAGAAACACTAACCATAAGTTATACAAACATATCTACAGTATAAACAGCACTTTGATTTGTTTCAGTGCCAAGTTTGTCTTCTCATACAAGTAACTTTCCTGCTTGTCTTTACTGTCCCTGTATAAGCATTGTTACCCAATTTCCACTTTACTTATTCCATCTAACTAATTTTTCCAGATGTCTTGGTGCAATCATTTACATACCCTTTGTTCCCTAAACCCCTCAATATACTATAAGAAAATATACTACCAACTACTACAGAACCAAAAAAGAGATCTGCAACTCAGACATGGGAAAGTCCATGTGCCAAATTCCACTTCTAACAGTAGGTTGTCACATATTTTCCAGCTTCTCATGCTGTAGGCTATCCAATATCTACAGAACTGGATGGTTTGTCATAGATCACTGCATAGCTTTCTACAGATGACTGCAGACATTGTAAAAGGTCTGGCACTCTAAGAAACTCTCTAAGCTTCAATAAACAGTTGGCACCACATACACTGCAGTTTTACTGACATTTTCTGCAGTTGCTTGTCCTGCTCTCAATTTTGTGAAATGGTACCATTCCTTCCTTATCCCCTTCACCCCTCAGTTCCAATCTTCTTACTAGTTCACTGTGTTTCTCGGTCAATATATGAGAAGGTGGTGCACATTATAATTAAATTACTATATGTGCTGCTATGAGAGGATGGCACTGACACAGTTATTTGTTAAAGATCCTCACAGCACTTTTGGGACTGGCCATTCATTATCTGCTGTGTTGACAAATAAGTGCTGATTGGGTGTGTTTTTTGAATTACATATTTCACAATCCTTCCTTCAGGATCACATCATTTCAATGCAGGTTGCAGAATTAAAATGAAAATCAATAGAAACGGTGTCCTTTCCCTACCAAGTGCAAAGTGTCCTAAGCACCTTCCTACTCCAGTTATCCTTCAAGCCATCCCCAATAATATTGCCAGGTAAATATTCTAGAGTCTTTTATTGTGTACATGGGAAATATGTATTAGGGTCTGAGGGATGAGATATAGCTAAGAAAACCAAATTCCTAGATGAGCTTCCTTAAATAAAATTATTGTTCTGTATCAGGAAATGAAATCCAACCCACAATCTCTAGGAAAAAGTCTAGAAGATGATAAACCTTCTAGGAGATGGTAAATCTCTAGTTAATAATAAACTATTATTGAAGATTTGGAAATATAAATGTAAAAGGAATGCAGGGATATTTGCTGGAAGTCAGTGAAAGAGTAGAGGAAATAAAACAGGGCTCTTGAATAATGGATGCCTGTACCAAGATTAATGACACATATCAAACAATCATTGCGTATAGAATAATCTCCCTTCTTAAGTTAGACTCTAATATGGTTGTATGGACACTACAGATATTAATATGTATAAAACCATCTATCATGGTCAAAGTAGCCTTTGAAATGGAAGACATACATTTGAAAATATAAGAAAGGCACTGTTGTTGCGAGAATATTTATATAATACGGAGCTGCTATAGCTACATTAGTCTGGTCACTGAGAAAACATTGTACCAGCTATGATGGGGCTGTTTGGTATGGTACTGGGGGTTTATCAGTTTTCAGATCCCTTTATTAATATGTAGAATCCTTATAAAATGAGATATCTACAATATTATCAATGGATGTCATTGTCCCCCTCTACTTTGCTATTATTAGGCCAGTCATTGAGTATTATGCCCCCTTTGGCATGTACCTGTCCAGACACATACAACAACCAAAACACCCACAGAGATAATTTATTAAAGGGATACTATAAGGCCTAAATAATATGTCCTGCATAGACCATTTCAAAGCCCTTTCACTATACTCAGTATCCTACAGACTGCTAAGAGGTAACTTGTGTCTGGCATATATAAGGCATCCACCAACCCAGTACTGATGAAGCTGCTGCACATTAGCAAGTCACTGGCATCAATAATACTGGGTCCAGGTATCTAAACCACTACTACAACATCGACAGAATGGTTTAGAGAGACAGGTATATCTCGCAGTGCTGTGGAATACACTCTCCAACCATATAAAACAAAGTTCACCGCCATCCATATTCAAGTGTAACTTGGCTCTATTGATGGGTATTACAAAATGTATACCAGGACTGCTGTCTGTAAAACTAATGGACAGAGGCAGCATCTAAATGTATCCCATGCATGGGTACCCTCAAATCATCTAGGGTCTGATTCCTGTTATTCTCATTAGGGGTAATATATAATTATTGACAGTGGGATGGTTAAGCCAAGCTAACACCAAATGGGATAAGTTAATCCAAGCACTAAAAGGGAAAATAGCTACACTTAAAATGGCCCACAAGGGTCACTAGCCGAGTACTTCATTAATTATTAAATAAAAAATTAATAAAATAGTTAAAAACTGGAGGAAAAAAGTTAGGACCACTATGTACCAGAGAAGGAATAATGCAGGGATGCCTTTTATCCCTAGTCCACTTTGTCCTGCCTATTGAACCTTTGGATAGACTGCTAGTGGGAATCCAGAAGTCTAAGAAATTACAGAGGAGAAAAAGAAGGACAACATAAGTCTATTTGATGGTCTCCGTATGCTTTTTTCCCCAAGTGGGCCCTGGTAAGTCCTTAGGACCACTGTTGCAAGTCTTCTGAATTTTGGTGAGACCATAGACTACTCAGACAATGAGGAAAAAACTGAAATTGTCTCCAAGAGTACATATCATCAGAGTGGATAAGACAAAAGTTGAGAATTATCTGAGCTGATAACTTTCTTAAACACCTAGCAGAAAGGCTGCATGATACCCATTAAGAATTTACTCATGTGAATTTTCAGCAAGACTACCATGATAATAATAGAATATACAGACCTCATAAAACTATGCACATTGCTCCTACAGTAAAGGATCCTGGAAAACAGGATGTTTCTTTTTCCCAAGTTGTTGCATTTCATTTAGTCCTTGATCTAATGAGACAATTCATAAATAGCAGTGGATGATTCCTAAATATGTTTGATGACTTTGATGCACTGGGGTCTTACAGTCATGGGAAGGTAAAGCAAACTAAGTTTGAAAATCTGCATTTCAGCAGCAAAAATGCAAGTGTGAGTATTATGACTGATTATCTACACACATATGCTTCATGAAGACATGAGAATAAGTCAGCAGTAAATGGCTCTTGTTACGCCATTAACTAAATATAACAAATTTATATGGGCATTGTTAAGTCAGCTGCTAGTAACAGATGAATCACATATTGTTCTGTTTATGCATATGTTAATGCCAGAAGTCGTCTTCTTAGTTATAAATCCAGAGTTGGCTGGGATGGACCCAAAAAAGTTTGCCTCAAGGTTGGATTTATTAGGATTAATTGCATCTTACATTGTTGAGATGCAGATAATCATTACTGAAACATATAATAATACTTTTTATCATACTGTGGCAATCATGTTTTCTATAAAGAATGCTTTTCTGTACTCCCCG
This sequence comes from Protopterus annectens, assembly GCF_019279795.1. Lineage (NCBI taxonomy): Eukaryota > Metazoa > Chordata > Ceratodontiformes > Protopteridae > Protopterus > Protopterus annectens. The sequence goes on along the minus strand of NC_056726.1, from coordinate 263,902,959 downwards.
ATGTTTGAACTGTACCCCCTATGTCCTGATTTCTTTATACATGTACTCTCAGGTCACATAACCTCAGAGAAAATGGAAAACCCCCAAAACAAAAATAAAATGAATCCGTTCACTCTTCTCCAGCTCCCATGAACCAAAAGTAAAGCACAGCATGTGTGACAAAGCAATTTCAACATTCTCAGCCATCAACAACTTAATTTATGTAAACTTTGCGCTGCAATATTTTGAGAGTTGGTTTCAACGTACACAATAAATATTTGGTATGGATGAGTTAAATTAAGTTAATGACATTAAAATGAAGTGTAATAGGGTGTCACAGGGATCAATGTTTGGTCCTCTTCTGTTTGGACTTTATTTTACATATGTCCATAACATTATCCCAGAAAAAATGATTGACCAGGTTTGCTGATGGCTGCATGCTGGGTATTATTATCTGCTCATCCACTGATAATAAACAGCTCTCGCAAGGCTTAAACTATGTACATATCTGGTGTGCTGAAAATGTAAAAAAGTGCAGTCTAATTGAATTTGTCAAAAAAGCAGCTTGCCCCATATGTGATAATGGTATTTCTCTTCAGATAAGAGGCAGTCATAAGAGACCTGGGTACTTATGTGGACAGCTTGATTTCATTTGATTATCATGATTCCATCATTGTCAGGAAATCCTTCTACCCAGCCCAGTTAATTACCAATGGAATAACTTCGAGAGCTAAAGAAGTAATTCTATCTTTATATTCTTCCCTTATTAGCCCTATTATTTAATATAATGCTCGTTTTAGTACATAGAAATCCAGTCATGTTGCTCAACTGGAAATATCCCAAAAAGTTCTAACCATGAAAATTAAAGGTTTTAAATCCTTTTGTTATCCCAAAATTTTAGTGCAACTTTCCTTATAATACAAAAAAATCATGCTTCAGGAGTTAACTGTGCTGTAACCACGGCAAACAGTAAAAAAGAAAATGTTTCAGCACAGAAACACAACTGTGACTTTAATACAAACACAAGACATAATTCTAGCAAAACAAATAAAGAATTGGTAAGTGCTTTCACACTATACTAAGTGCTTCTTCAGACCATATAAATCTATGCAGCCTGTCATCATTTAAATATAAAATATTGCAAACAGTCTTCCAATCAAATCAAATAAGCTACATGAGAGAAGTTCAAATTAACAATGCATCATTAAAATTCTATGAATAATTAAAATTACCTAAAAATACCCCTGGCTTTTAAGATAGGTTTTAAAGAAATTGCCACTGATTCTAGGGACAACCACAAAGTATTCTACAGCTATGTTAAGAATCTCAATGGCAACACCCATATCTGCTCTGAGTAACAGCACAACGGCACGAAAATTACAAAAAACAACTGATATTGCCAACATCCTGGCAGATAGGTTTAGTGCTAACTTTATTCCCCTCTCACCCCCTAAAGGGTCCATATCTATACAGGAAGAATGCAGAGTCCCTGTAATCACAACTATGCAGGTAAAAGCTGCACTCTCTAAAGCCAAAAACACAGCATCCATGGGAATGGACAACATTCCAGGCTGCATTTTACACGAACTTCAGAATGAACTGGCTCCCAGCCTAAGCACCATGTTCAATCATAGCCTCACATCAGGCTTTGTGCCCACTGAGTGGAGCACAGCAACAGTTATCCCACTCCACAAAGGGGGAGCCACCACTAATCCCAGAAATAATCGCTCTATTAGCCTTACGAGCCTGGTCTGAAAGGCCATGGAACGTATCATCATGGAACTCATAAAGACATTGATAACCTCCAAACTCTGGTCCCCACCCAGTTTAAGTTTGTGAAAGGCAGAACCTGATTGACTTCTTTGAGGCAGTCACTAAAGCCATAGAGGAGGGTAAGGGAGTTCACACAGCCTATCTTGACCTCACCAAGGCTTTCAACACCATCCTCCATTCTGGAATTATAGTTAAACTCACTAAACTAGGTATAAATCCCTACGTCATAAGATGGGTTGCCAACTGGCTCACTGACAGAACCCACACTGCAAAAGTTGCAGATTCCAAATCTGACTTCAAGCCAGTGACAAGTGGAGTACCACAGGGATCAGTCCTGGGACCTCTCCTGTTTGATATCTACTTCCCTGAAGTACAGGCTAACACAGAAGGCATTTGGCTAACAAAGTTCATAGATGACTGCAAAATAGGAGCCATAGTCAATTCCCCAAATGATGTGGACATCCTACAGAAGGGCCTCACTGAGACAGATGCCTGGTGTCAGAGCCATGGCCTCAAGTTCAATCCCAAAAAGTGCATTGTCATCCCCTTTGGTAAAAACTCTGTACCCATGAACTACCACATAGGCGACAGTCTACTTAATGCTGAATGTGTGATAAGAGACCTTGGGACCCAGGTGGACAGTAGTCTCTCCTTTGATAATCACATTGCCACAGTAGTCAGAAAATCCTTCTATGTGGCACACCTCATCACAAAAGGGTTCTCATCCAGGAAAAAGAGGTCATTGTTCCCCTCTACTCGACAGTCATTAGACCCATGATAGTACAATGCCCCTTTTGGAATGTCCCTCACAAGACATCTGCAGCAGCTGGAAGGCCACAAGAGTACATCACAAAGAGGATTACTGGCCTCAGACAGATGCCCTACACTGACCATCTCAAAATACTCCAGCTTTACTCCTTAGCATATCGCCTACTCCGAGGTGATCTCTGCCTAACATATAAAGCTATGTCAAACCCAGAGCTGTTGGACATGCTACACCTAAAGAAATCCCAATCTCTCCAAGCTACATGCTGTAGGGACCTAAACCTTGTCACCACAATAAACAGGATATGCTGGAGGGATAGATTCCTATCCCAGAGACTTCCCATACTCTGGAACAAGCTACCCATCTATGTCAAGCAAAGTTCCTAATTAGCACTCTTCAAGAAAAATCATGATGAGTGGATGGGAAATAGGAAATACACCCTGGGGATCACTTCTGTGGCTCTGCTCAACAGGGGCACAGGAAACTAACTTTGTTGGGTGGCGTAAGCCAGGGAACCTTGTTGGCAAGGCTTACTTAAGCCCTTGGGACGATAGCCTAGTACCTACCTATGAACATTTTATCCAGGTGCCTTATCAGCTTGTAACGTGATTATCCAATGAAGCTCCTGGCTCTCAGAAAAAACTCTTCCAATCCCTCATTCTAGCACTTCTAAAAACTCTCTCAATGACCATAAAACCAAAGGAATGGCTCATACCCTGTTCTAATACATGCTTAGCAAGCGCACTTTTAGAATTCCCAGTGTGAATGCAATATACATGTTCTCTAATTCATTCCATTAAGGAATGATTCATTTTCCCAACATAAAAACTCATGCAGGCTTTGTATCTAGCAAGTTAAACAATGGCTGTAGTATTACAATCCACATAAACATTAATCTAAAAGGCATCTTTGTTAGTGGGCGAATGAAAATATTAGATCTATCAATGTAGGCACAGTAACTGCATCTATTGCAGCATTGCATCCCCACTGTACCTGTGTCCAGCAAGGGAAGTTATTCTTGTACTAACCTGTGAACCTATAAACATGTTGATGATTAATCCCTAAAGTGGTATCTCCATCAGTGATACCATTATCCTCAAACATCATCAACTTCACTAGAATTAATTTTCTGAGACTACTAGATGAGTCTTGTTCAAGAGGACATGTCAGATACATGCATCTTTCCATCAAGATCATGTTTCTTTTGGCTAAGGCACTAAACTGCACCATCAGAGGTTGAATACACTTTGAAGCTGAGCTTGTGGATATTTATTGAATGTACAATTAACAGTATCTCCTTCCTCTAACCTTTCACGTTTTCTTGAGAAACTATACTATCTGGGAAGAGGTCTAATATTTCAAAGTTAGTAACATTAACAACCAGAATTGCTCCAATACTCCTCCTGCCTGAAGAGTCTAATGGGATGATTGCTGTCTTATACCACAGCTCAGTCAATGTTCCACTTTCTAATTATGTATAGAAGTTTTCTAATACAATATTATGATATCTGCTCTTTCAGGTATGAAACTTGCTGTTGTGCACTGTAATTTAAAACCATTTATATTAGTAAAGGATAAAATAATCTAAAATAATAATTTATATGCCTGGTTTATGTTGAGAAACAAGACCATACCATGTGACTTCTCATGGCTGAAAAGTTTCTCTCCCTCATGCTGCCTTCATAACGTACCTTTCCAGTGTAGACCAATAAAATAAGAAGATCTGAAAAGAAAATCCAACATTCTAACTATGGCAAAGAAAATGTCAGCAGGACTAAGCAATCATTTAAATCTATACAAAGCAGTACTTTCTAAAATCATGCACTTCTTAAGGGGGTGGGGAATGGGCACAACATCCAGTTTTCTAACTGAAACAAAAGACAAGCATGTTTAAAATCTAAACCAACCCATATATTTTCAAATGCTAGAGAAAGTAAAATTTGTTTATATGTAACATCTCAACATTGAAGAACTCTGGATATTGTGAATCTGATTATCCAAAGTCAGCTAAACAAAGACCCTCAAGCAACATCTCCTTCTGCATACCACCTGCCACTAGCCTAGTCACATAATTGGGGTACTTTTCCTTTCAGTTTTCTGCATACAAACACTTTATACAGCATGTTGGGGACAGTTTCTACCATTAAGTCACACAGAGGAGGTGGAATATCCAAGTAAATGTTTATATTACAATATCTCCCTTCTAACCCAGTGACCAGCATTTACCGTCTTTTCAGACTTTAGTCCTAGGTTACTTTCTAATCAGTTATATAGTGTACTTTTTACCAGTATTCAGACTAAAAGACAGGCATGTGCTCTTCTCCTGTGCCAGCAACATCTTAGCATATCTAGAACATGTCTGATGGCTGGGCATGGATCTGAATGGAGAAATGGAACCAAAGATGCATAAGAAATGACAACTGTAAATCATCTCAGAATGCAAATGTGCATGCGAGAAGCAAACTGTGACTATGTATCTGTAAAGGCTGATATCTTTAGCAGTGATTAGAATAGTAGCATGTGGATAATGTGGTCTGGTTTCCTATGTATTCTTGTACGAAGTGAAATTAAAACAGAAACTACAGGAAGCACATCACTCTCATATTGTTATTTCCTCAGTTTGAGCAATCAATTTTATATTGTCATCTGGTGTCAAAATTGAAGGCAAACCTTGAGCAAGAGAAGTTTTGCTTTTGAGAAATGGGCAAGGAAATCTCTTTTTACCTAGATAGAAATTTTCTGAAGAAGGAAAAGTTGCATAACAGTGGGTAAAAATATTGGTTTTGTTTTTCTAACTCTAAGAGGAATTTCAGAAAGACTTAAAAGGAAAGGAGTGCCATGTCTTCTTGCATGTTGCACAGGAAGAACTTAAAGAGGCTAATATGCCTGAGCTTCAAGAGGAAGAGAAACTAGTAGAGTAATAACAGAGAAGACTAAGTTACTATGCAAGAGAAAAATGTCACATATCAAGTAGCTGATCTTCATACTGACAGACTCCCATGAAAAGCATGCATGCCTGTATTACTGAATTAATGAAGTGAGTCAAAGGCATTGTTCGGTGAATTTAATTATTTATTTGTATGAACATTATCTGTGATAAAGCATGAGTAGATGAGAAGCCGAGGGCTGTGTGAAGCATATTTAACATTAAATGAAGCAGATGATGTTTGTGGACTGAGTGAAATTGCTATAATTTTATTCCTATTAAACGGTATTACCAGAAGAATTAGAAGTGTTTTTTAAACTGGGATTCAAGAATGGAAAGAAGAAAAAGTCACAAAGCACAGTGCAAATGAAACAGGGAATCATGGAAAACATGAAATTTGTCTAATGAATAAAGTACACATAATTTTGGTTATAAACATGAAAAATGAAAAAGTCTTGCACTCAAGTCATGTATGAGAAAAATGTGGTTAAAGAAATCATTTTGCTAAACTGTCTAAAATGTGATTAATGAATCTGTGACTAAAAATGCTTGCAACAGAACAAAGCCTAGACAGTTATTTATATATGGGTATATGACCTTAAAATCATGATTAGCATCCAATAATATTTCAAAGAGAATTTAAATCAAGAACAGTCAGAAAGCAGGGTAAAGAAACTTAAAAGAAATTATTAAAGCATGCTACATAAATTAAACTATGAATGCATGCCTAAAGAAGTAACATTTTCTAAACTGTCTAAAATGTGAGAATTTAATCTGCAACTATAAAAAGCATGTAACACAACAATGATTTATATTGTGGTCTGAAACTTTGAAAGCTCAAGTGGGATGCAATAATATTTTCATAAAGAAGTTGAAGCCAGAAGATCAGTCAGAAATCAGAACAGAAAAGAACTTGAATAATTAAAGTTTGGTACTTATACTTGACAAATGGGCAAAAGCATGTTGCTCATTCAGGTCATCAGATATTATACTCAGTCAAAAAATTATTACTTTAGAATACAATAATAAAAAAATCAACATAAAAAAATGAGACATTTAGTTGATAGAGTTATTTTAATTATTAGCCTGAGAAAACATTATGTGTGAAAGCTTTTTTGTGAGGTTAAGCTTGCTTTTAACCTATTACATGTGTCTTTCCATGTTTACCAGTGGTGATTTTTGTTTTGTTACAAGAATAAAATATCTAAGATTTAGATACATGCATACAATTAGGAACTCCTTCTCTATTATACTTGAATAGTAAAAACAATGCATATTGTGTAGGTAACAGTAAGGATTAACTTCGTGATTATGATTATGTGTCTCAGGCAGGCACAAGCCTAGCTCTGAGCAGTTCACTACTGTCTCCAAAGATGATGCCATGTTACCAACAGAAAATGATTGATTGATTGATTGCCTGATTGATTTTTAACAAGTGGCTTAGCTTCTGGTGTCAATCCAGGGATACAATATTTGACAGCCTGAGAAGACATGGTTGATAGACCATGCTGCTTTGCCAGGATTGGTCTGAACTTATACCCGCTATGCTTTCTGATATTGGCAAAGACCTTTTCCACCCCATAGTGCTTTTTTAGTCAATCCATCCATTTACAACCCCTTTTTCCCATTTTTGCACATGGGGTTGAGGTGTCACTTCAACAGTGACAATCATCTATAGCTAAGGTTTACACTACTGGGTGGCTAGCCCTGCCACAATAGTTCTTTCACACCACACACTCACACACACAGTCACACTTATGGGCAATTTAGAGTGTCAAGTCCACTTGCTGCATGTCTTTGGATTGTGGAATGAAACCAGAGCACCTGGAGGCAATCCACACAAACACGGGGAGGACATGCAGACCCCCGCACACAAGGCAGTCCAGCTGAGAATTGAATTAGGGAGTTTCTTGCTGTGAGATGACAAGACTATCCACTGTGCCAGAAAGTTTAGCAAAAAATATAATTCTTGAAGTGTCGTAGCAATGCTCCTAGACTCAGTCAGCAGCCTTTACATATGGTGCTCTCCCACCACTGCTATCCTTTAAGGCCTGTTCCACCAGAAGGAAGCTACTCTGCTCCTTACCAAACCAAATTACAGATTTAAAAAGTCCCGCTACTTAAACTTCCTAAGGTCCTCTCCCACCACTGCTATCCTGTAAGGCCTGTTCCACCAGAAGGAAGCTACCCTGCTACTTACTAAACCGAATTACTGATTTAAAAAGTCACACTACTTAAACTTCCTAAGGTTAATAGCTCTATAGATTTACTCTGCTGTAAAACTACATATGCTGAACTGGGTCTACAGCAGTAAATGGGTGTACCTTATTAATATTTTAGGCCCCTTAACCTTTGTAGCTTTAGGCTAAATTCTGTAGCTTACCACAGCTGCATTTTAGTAGCCATTGAGTGAAAATCCCCTGTATCCATAATTTTTGGGGGTAAGAACACTAAAATTACATCAGCTAGTCTATAAAATAAGTGTTCCTTCCAACAAGTTGTAAAAAGGACATAGAAAAGTTTTTAGATTGCTTAAAATACTTAAAATCCTTACTACTAACCTTTTGGCTCTAAGATCCTTGTGGCCTGGTTTAAGCCCTGCTCCACTCACCCTACAGGGTTCGCTCCACTCCCTACCTACCTCCAAATTCCACACACTCCCAGTGGTGTTACATTTATAGTAATCACCACTCCCATTTTTCTAGAACAAATCAACACTACCTCTCCCATACACTCCTACCCCTTCCTGCCACTCCTTTCTCTATTATTCTCCTATAAACTGGTCACAATCTATTCAGTTATAAAGTCACTAAAGGCTATAATGTCTTCACCCAAAATAATAGCATTACTCCCATTGTTCTCCTTCATGCTTTTTCCTTATCTCCTCACATTTTATGAGAATGAGTACTGCATAGGATTCCAGTATCTGAAATACCAAACATCTTCCCCAATATTTTCCAATTTAAAGGACCACCTAACAAATAGTCCAGCAGTAGACATCACTCCCTATACAAACTATCAACCTACTTATGTTAGATATACCAGCTCTAAAACCATACACTATTATAAACTTATAGATACATTTTTGAAACTTATATTACAGTTACACTACAACCTAATAATACATGGTGACATCCATCCTAACCCTGGCCTATCCACCCTAAATACAACTAGCCCTTACACAGCTCACTTCACCAAAACAACAACTATTAACTGACCCCTCAACTCTCTACTGGTCTATCACCTTAACATCAGAAGCCTAAATAACAAAGTACATGAACTACATGCCCTCCTAGCTACCCATTCCCATGACATACTCTGTCTAACAGAAACTTGGCTTAAACCATCAACTTCTGATACTGAAATATTACCACCAGGGTATAATATTCTTAGGCTAGATAGGACTACTAGGAAAGGACGTGGGGTAGTTGTACTTTATAAATCTTATCTTAATGTTTCTATTGACCCCATACAAGCTCCCAAAGCAAACAATGCAGAAATGCTATCCACCAAAATTCAAATAAACAATAACAAATGCATAATAACTGTCTGCCTGTACATCCCTCCAGGAAATAATGTATCCACCTTAGAATGTATCCTCATCTCATTGTCTAGTACCTGCCCCCAGGAAATTAACATAAGGGGAAGGCAACTATAAAGACAGTGGTGTTTAAGAACACTAGGGTGGGGAAAATGTCTGCCTGACTCACAAGAGACAAAGCTGTGGTCTCTTTTCAAGTTTTAATATGCAGTTAAAAGCAGAATACAAGTAAAACATAAGCTAAATAAAACAAATCACACAGATAAAATAGAAAAAGTCAATAAAGTAATACAACAAATAAAAAGAAACAAATCTTTCCCTTACAGTAAAGTGTATCAGAGTCTGGATGAGCCTTTCTAATAAAGCAATGAAATGTTTTATTTTACCCCTAAAATAGAAGGTTTAGTTCCTAGTTCCACCCCTTCAGTTCACAGATGATTAACCTTAACTGACTTGTTATATTGACCTATACTTATTTCTATCTGACTCACAAGAGACATAGCTGTGGTCTGTTTTCATGTTTTAATATGCAGTTAAAAGCAGAATACAAGTAAAACACAAGGTAAATAAAACAAATTACAGTATTCAAAATAGAAAAAGGCAATAAAGTAATGCTACAAATAAAAAGCAAACTAACCTTTCCCTCGCAGCAAAGTGTAGCAGAGTCTGGGTGAGCCTTTTTAGTAAAGCTCTGAAATGTTTTATTAGCTCTTAAATAGAAGGTTTAGTTCCTAGCTCCAACCCCTCAGTTCACAGGCGATTAACTTTAACTGACCTGTTCTGTTGACCTGTACTAATTTCTGTCTGACTCACAAGAGACAGAGCTGTGGTCTCTTTTCAAGTTTTAATATGCATTTAAAACCAGAATGCAAGCAAAACACAAGGTAAATAAAACAAATCACAGTATTCAAAACAGAAAAAGTCAATAAAATAATACAACAAATAAAAAGCAAACTAACATTTCCTTCACAGCAAAGTGTAGCAGAGTCTGGGTGAGCCTTTCTAGTAAAGCCGTAAAAAACTTCTCCAAAGCCAACTTTATGCTACTCAAGTCAGAAGTGACAAACGTCATTACACCCATGCAGATGGAAACTGAAAGTTCGACTGCTGAATCCTACACTAAGGCACTGCAAGAGCACATCCACTCGTGCATGAATTGTGCCATCCCCAATAGAACCAAGATACTCTCCTCCAAAAAAGGAAGCCAATCTGGTGGTTCCTTGCCATAAACAAACTTTACAACAAAAGAAAGAAACTGTTGCAGAAAAGAGGAAAATCCCAGGATGCAAAAACTCCTTTACCACCTTAGTAAAAAGCTGAGATCCCTCATAAAATCCTCCAAAGTTAGTTACGAAAATAAAAGTGCCAAAGATTCCAAAGACAACCACAAGGCATTCTACACCTATGTCACAAATCTAAATGGCAATGCTCAGATCTGCTCTGAGCTACAACAGAATGGCATTAACTATACTGATTCCAAGGATATTACCAATATCCTGGCAGATCAATTCAGTGCAAACTTCAACCCCCTCTCAACCACTAAAGGGCCCATCTCAATACTGAAAGATTGTCAAATTCCGGTAATAATTTCCACACAGGAAAAAAGTGCACTCTCCAAAGCTAAGAATACAGCATCCATGGGACCAGATGACATCCCAGGATGTGTACTATATGAACTACAAAATGAAGTGGCACCTCACCTAAGTGTCATGTTTAATCATAGCATCACCTCAGGCTTCGTGCCCACTGAGTGGTGCATAGCTACAGTTATCCCACTCCACAAGGGGGATCCATCTTGGGTCCCAGGAACTACCACCCCATCAGTCTGACAAACCTGATCTGCAGGAGGAATGTATTATCATGGAACTTATAAACAAAGACATTGGCAACCTTCAAACACTGGACCACACCAAGTTTTGGTTCATGAAGGGTCAATCTTGTCTCTTCTTCGAATCAGTCTTCAGAGCTGTAGACAAGGGTAAGGTGATCCACATAGCCTATCTGGACCTTGCCAAGGCCTTTGACACCATCCCCCACTCTGGAATCATAGATAAACTTACTAAGATGGGTTGCCAACTAGCTTACTGACAAAACCCACACTGTAAAAGTAGCTGACTCCAAATCCAGCTCCAGACAAGTGACAAGTGGAGTACCTCAGGATTCAGTCCTGGGACCACTCTTGTTTGGCATCTACTTCTCTGAAGTGCAGGCCAACAATAAGGGACTCTGGCTGTCAAAGTTATTATTGAATCCCCAAATGATGTGGATATTCTACAAAATGGAAACAGATGCTTGGTGCCAGACCCATGGGCTCAAGCTCAATGCCAAGAAATGTATAGTTATCCCCTTTGGGAAAAAACATGCACCCATGAATTACCACATAGGTGGCAGTACACTAAACACTGAAAGTGTGATAAGAGACTTAGGGACAAAGGTGGACAGTGGTCTCACCTTTGATAACCACATCACCACAACAGTCAGGAAATCCTTCTATGTGGTACACCTCATCACTAAGGGCTTTTCATCCAGAAAAAAGGAGGTCATTGTCCCACTGTACTCATCCCTCATTAGACTCATTATAGAATACAATGCCGCATTTGGTATGTACCTCTCAAGATATCTGCAACAACTGGAAAGGCCGCAGAAATACCTCATGAAAAGAATCACAGGCCTAAAGCAGATGCCCTATGCTGACCATCTAAAAAGCTCAACCTATACTCTGTCACATATCATCTACTCAGAGGTGATCTCTGCTTAACATACAAGGCCATGTCAAACCCAGAGCTGTTGGACATGCTACACTTAAAGAAATCCCAAACCCTCAGAGACACACTCTCCAGGGATCTAAACCTTGTAATCACAATGAACCAAACATGCTGGAGGGACGGGTTCCTGACCCAGAGACTCTCTAGACTCTGGAATAGACTACCCATACATGTCAAGCAGTGTGCCTTTTTGGACCTCTTCAAAAGGAACCTTGATGATTGGATGGGAGATAGGAAATTCACCCCAAGGATCATGTCAGTCGCCCTGCTAGACAGGGGTCCAGGGAAGTAAATACTGTGGGAAGAAATAGCCAGGGAATTGTTATGGCTAGGCTTGTACAGGCCCTAGGGCCGATAGCCTAGTACCAACCTATGAACATGTTCCTATGGGTATACTGAATGTACACAACTTGAATCTTTACTCACAAAGCTTAATTTTCAACAATTTACAATTAGCTTTCAAGCACAGAGAAATGGTTTGCATTAGGCATAGCAGTAACCTTTTCTTCTATGCAACAAGGTGGAGAACATCATTTAATTATAGTTTTAGGAAGGCTTTGCAGATCTATAAATATATTAATCTTGTTAGATTTTATCACATTAACCATAATTTTCACTAAGCTAGTAAGCAGACTCTGTTTCTTAATTACACACCTGCAATTTATTTTCATTTGTAACTCTCAGTGTTTTTGAATATTTCCTTGCACTTTGTATCACATCTAAAATGAAAGGATCAATTTAAATCTGAATAACTCCTGACAAACAGTCCTAAACAGAAAATAAATTCATAGTTTAATAGACTGTTACTTGGCTAGTGACCTGGGGGGGGGGGGGGTTTCTAAGCCTAGCCAAGTTTTCCTGAAAGAGTAATGATGTCCTGTATCCAATAGGACACTGAGAGCCAGGCATTTCTAAGCTACCTCTGTCCAAAAGGGACATGGGTGCAAAGCCTGTTTTAAATTTCCTCTTCCCCATCCATTGGACTAGATTGTGCTTAAACTGGGTAATAAACAAACTCAGCTTCAGATGGATGGGAAGCCTGTTCCACAGGAGGTGCAGTTTCTGGGACACTTATCTGGTGCTCTAGCATGTTCTGTTTAAGTCACACAAAATTCAGGTCCCTAGACCTTGTATTTCTTGTACTATTTGACTTAAAATATGTGGGAGATTCATAAGTGTGGGGTTTGTGGATGACTTGTAAGCCAGGCATAGATCACCCCTCACAATATATAGGAGACTGAATAGAGAAATGAGCTTTAAGCTTGTCTGCATAAGGCAGGTATGTTATATCTTCTATTCTTTTTGTAAGGAAGCTCTGAGGTCACCCTAGTTGCTGAATATGCCTGGTCAGGTACACACCAAACAAAGCATTGTACTCTATGATTGGTCCTATAAGGGAAGAGCACAGTGTGATAATGACATATTTGGACCTAAATGCCATGCTCTTACTCATAAGATGTCCAACAAGTATTTCCTCACCATGTGGTGGTTGAAGGTAGGGCTACTGCCTTAGTGCGTAACTAGATCCTTGACCACTGGGTTGAATCTTAGGGTCATATTATCAGCATGGTAATTATCCAGAATAGTTGACTTCCCAAATGGTATAATTATGAATTTCTTCACATTGAGTTTAAGACCATGGCTTTGGCTCCATTTGTTAGTCAGAGATAGACCTTCTTGAAGAATGCTAGTGTCTGCAGGGGAGTTGATGATAACCCCCATCTTGCAATCATCTGCAAACTTACTTAGTTGCTTCCATTTCAGAAAAATAGATGCCAAAAAGGTTTATGCCTGGTACCGCTCCCTGGGAGACTGCGCTAATGATCATACCTCTCAACCTGGAAACATAAAAATTCTGGACAAAGGCCCATAAAAAATAGGTAAAAATCTGTATGCTGATTAACTTAACATTGGCACACATAATTATGTAAACCCACCCACTCCAGTGGAATTATGGGATACCAACTTTCAAATGCAAACTGAAGAACAGACAACAAAAATATGGCTCCAGACCCTGTAGTAAATGGTAAACATTTTTTTGGGAATGTGTAGCACAATAATGTTCACTGGGAAGGGAGAAGGTGATGAAACTTAGTGTGGGTTTTGTAGTAAAAGTAGGGCATTTAATGATAGGCAATATTCTAATCTTAGCAAGATTACATTGGTTTGGACATGTGCTGAGGAGGGATGCAGAGTATATTGGGAAAAAGATGCTAAGGCTGAAGCTGCCAGGTAACAGGAAAAGAGGAAGGCCTAAGATAAGGTTTATGGATGTGGTGAGAGAGGACATGCAGGTGGTTGATGTGACAGAGCAAGATGCAGAGGACAGGAAGAAATGGAAACAGTTGATTTGCTGTGGCGACCCCTAACAGGAGCAGCCAAAAGAAGAAGAATTCTAATCTTAGCAAAAGAATATTATATTTTGCCAGGACCTCCAAATGTCATTCTGATCAGTGGCATAGCTTGAGTTTGTGCCACCTAGGGCTGTCTTTAAATTTGCCGCCCTTCCTCCCCCTGACAAAATCATGGTCGAATGGGCCCCCCATACACAGCCCTCCTCCTGCACCCGTTCCAATGTGCCATTACTTGGCTATTTCACCCCATTTACCATAAACACTGTAATGTGCATAATGCTTTACTTCTATGATGATTATTTGGATTTAATTTAAAACTTTTATTTTACATTTTATAGCACAAACACTCATAGATATCTGCTAAACAAAGTAATACAGCCTCATAATGAAAATAGACTTAGCATTAAAACTTCTCTGCCCTTGAAACTCACATTAATTGAAACAGCATTGAAACCCAGATTCAAAGAAAATGCATCTGGCCAGTGGCAGATAAAGATTACCTTTGGCCTGTTTAAAAATCATAGGCCCTTGCACACTAAACATATGTGTGTTCATTGATACATATTCCTGACTGCATTAAATTACATTCCTAGTATAATACAGTACACTTCTTACAGCTCATTTTAAATGTATTGATTTGAACATTTTTATTGTAAGCAATGAAATAAAATGCATGAACCAATAATGACAAAACTGCCCAATTCAGAACATTTCCATCATAAAAGTCTACTCAAACTTCTACAGTCCACCAGTGCCAGGAAATAAGCACAATTTCTGCAGCAGAAGTAAAAGTAATCTGTATAATTCCACATTAAAGAGATCTGTAGCTAATGAACAGGTTGCTGCTAGCAAGCAACTTTATATTCCACTGTTTCATTTACAAGTAAAGTACCTGCTGCCCTTGAGGAATAAATTGCCTATGTTACATTTAAAAAATGATAATCTAGTAAAATTACAATAGGGGATGGAAGGCAAACTGATAACGGTTTCATAGTTACTAGGTATCTCCGTCAAAGAGGACATTCTCAGGACTGCAGCATCCACCCCCTTTAAAAGTACAACATAGTACAGTAATCCATCAACATATTGTGGGACTAGAACCTACAGCCTTCTACATCAAATGCAAGCATTATACCTGTTGCGCTACTAACAACACAAGCAGACTTGGCATAATCAGCACTAAACTTCTCTCTCCCTGAGGAACTATGCAGCAAAAGAAATCTGGAAAAAGCCAAACTGTATTGGGGAGGGGGACAAAGGCCCAAAACCATGGACACATTTTAAACATTGCTTGTATAATCTTAGAAAAGTTGCTAGAATAAAATGTTTTGTGTTACCATGCATTTCCTCAAAGATAAGAAAACTCAAACTTAAATTGCTATCATTATTTAATGCATTCAGTTCTCACTTATTTTCCAGAAAAACATAAATTTTAAGAGGAACAGACCAAAAGTATGAGCCATACATTCCAGACATTCTATAAAACCTTGGACAGTTGAACTATGGTTAACTCCTTAAATCACAAGTGGTGGCAGGGGTAGAGAATTTAGGCTCTTGCTACCTGTACCCAAGGTACAGAGTTTGAGTTTGAGTAACTCTAACCAGCAGTTATACCTAACCGGGGCATTTACACACACACACACACACACACACACACACACACACACACACACACACACACACACACACACACACACACACACACACACACACACACACACACACACACACACACACAGAGTAAAGATAATGTCTGCAACACACACACAGTAAAGATAATGTCTGCAACACACACACAGTAAAGATAATGTCTGCAACACACACACAGTAAAGATAATGTCTGCAACACACACACAGTAAAGGTAATGCCTACACACACACACAGTAAAGGTAATGCCTGCAGGCAGAAACACACACAGTAAAGGTAATGCCTGCAGCCAGTTTTAAGTAAAAGCTAAGTACAGTACATATGAAAAGTTTCTCCTCTCATAATGTAAAGTATACAGCAGTTAGTTGCCAAGTTAAGCACTGCAGCTGTTTCTCAAAAGTACTGCAGGATGCTTGTACACGCACTGTGCTGTTAAATAAAACTGTAAAAGTTAAGCACATATGAAAAGTTTCTCATGCTGTAATGCCTGCAGCCACACACACTTACTTACAAGTAAAGTAATGGTAATGCCTGCAGCCAGTAAAGCACAGTTCACCTGCCATTAAGTAAAAGTTAAGCACAGCACATATGAAAAGGTTCTTCTGCTCTAATGCCTGCAGCCGTTTTTCAAAAGTAATGCTTGCAGGATGCTTGCACACACAAATCAGCCATAAAGTAAAAGTTAAGCACAGTCTCTCCTGCCATTGTTAAGTAAAGTTTACATTTTTTACCTGGAGGAGGAGCCAGGGAAGAAATATGTGCTGTGCCTGTGCAGTGCTGTGCCTGTGCACTGCCTGAATATAGAACGGTCTGCAGAAGCTGATGTCATCATGCACGCCCTGCACATGATGATGTCAGGAATAAAAAAAAACTTAAAAAAAAAAAAAAAAGAGAGAGAGAAATTCGGAAATTAAAGAGGCAACTCGGGAATTCGTGGCACCTCAATATTTTGTTCGCAAAACCAGTATTTACTGAGGAATTCGGTGTAGTTGAGAGGTATGCTAGTGACTGACCTCTTGGTGGAGGTGGCCTCACCTATTTTGACCTCCCGGGTCATATCAGTGAGACAGTTGGCTATCCAGTGGGTGATAAAAGGGTTTACACCTAAATTAGTGAGCTTGTCTATAATGCCTGAGTGAGGTATTATATCAAAAGCCTTGGCCAGGTCGAGGTAAGCTGTGTGCACAGTCTTATCTTCATCCACTGCTTTGATGACTCTCTCAAAAAGTCCACTATATTTAGTAGGCATGACCTTCCTTTAACAAAGCCGAACTGTGTTGGGTCCAGAGTTTACAGGTTACCTATGTCCTCATTTATCATATCCATGATGTTTCTTTCCATGGCCTTAGACATGAGGCTGGTAAGACATATGGGCCTGTAGTTACCTGGATCAGTAGTTGGACCTCCTTTGTGCAAGGGAATGACAGTAGCCAACTTCCCTTCCGTGGGCATAAAGCCTGATTGAAGACTCCATTTGAAAAATGATTCAAGTGGACCACAGAGGTCATGTTACATGCTATTTATTAAAAATCCTGGGATGTTATTGAGGCCCAATGATGCAGCAGTTTTGGCCTTGGAAGGTACACAGATGACCTGTTTCCTAGTAATGGTTGGAGGTTTGTCTTATAGGGTATTCCTTTGGACTATCAGGGGGAGAAACTTTTGCTGAACTTGTCAGCCAAAAGGTTGGCAATATCTTCCAGTTCAGTGTAGGTGATGCCATTTACAATAATTTCTGTGCATTGTTGTGTATTTCCTCTGAGATTACAGACATAGCTGTAGAAAGATTTTTGTGGTTGTCCATTGCCTTCGATGCTATTTTTTTCTTCAAATTTAGCCTTTGAAGTATTAATTAACCCTTTTAGCTGCATGTTTACAATGTTCAGTGGGGGGGGGGAGTTAATATGTGTGGATTTGTTCCTCCTTTGGTTGGCCAAGATTTTTTTCTTTCATTGTATAACTGATTGATACTGTGATTTCACCAGGATGGCTTGTCTTTTGGTTTCTATTATGTTTAACAGGACTGGGCACAACTCACTCTATACAGCTATCAATATGGCTGTAGAGAGATTTGGTGAATAGCTCAGTGTATGTTATTGTCATTACTGAGTTTAGCGGTGCTTCCAATTTAGCCAAGGTGTTGCTTAGTAGAGAGAGGTTAGCCTTGGAATAGTAACTAAAGGTTTTTGGTTTCACTGGATTTAATTTTTATTACAAGTAATACTGCCTTATGTTAAGATCTGGCTAGAGAAGACATTACAGTGGGTGAGAAACATCACCCCCCATGTTCATGAGTACAAGGTCAAGGATGTTTGTAACCTGGTAGGAGAAAGGACCAACTTTTCCAAAACGCTGGTATTAACAAAGTTTAGGAATTGCTAGGTTTGTGCATTAGAAGTGGTGTAGGATTCCCATTCTATAGAGGGGTAGTTGAGACCCACATGAATATTGTATTGAGTTCAACAGTGAGGGTCTCTAGTGCATAGAGATAAATATGGGTCATGAAGGGGGACCTACAGTTTGCAAGGATTTAGCACAACATCCTGTTTATGGTGAATTGCACATGTATGAGTTCCAGAGGGTTATACACTTTAACTAATCTGGATGTGAGGTTGTTTATAATATAGACTGAGACTCCTCCACTTTAGTTCCCTTCTGTACAGTAGCTGATCTAAAGGTGTGAAAGGCATTATAACTTTGCATTGATGTTGAACTTTGTGCAGATTAGACCACAGCAGTGGCTCTCATTGCCTAATGATGGTTCTGCAGACAGACAGCCTGCCTCTCACTGGGGTTGGAATCCACTGAGCACAGTCATGGAATGCAGAACCCTGCTGGTTATACAACACTGCTGCAGTACAGTAGAGGCCAGGGTTTCACTCACCATGCCACAGTTACCAGACTCTCATACTGAGTAGCCAATGTAGTCATAATCTTCATGTGCCTGCACTCTTGTCCTTCATGCATAACATTTAGTTGGTGTGCCACAAGATCTGTGGCATGGGCAAATGCACATGTATGAACAATGTCATTGCTATGACCATTCATTTGCCTGCATACCCTGTTCCACGTTGTTGTGCAGAACTTCCAACAGCAGTGGTTTCAAATGAGGTATATTTGGTCAACTGCCTCACCCTGTTTAACATCTACTGTATCCTTTGAATGGTTAAACAAGTGACCTCCACATCTGAGGCTACATCTGCTGCATCATCACTGTCAACCTCATAGATGGAGCCATTTTTTAGCATACATTTTTTAAAATGTACTTGACAACCTAAATAACAGCTGGTTTCCTATATCTGTTGCATTTCTTTTTTAGGTGGATGTTTTACATACAATTGTAAGTACTTCGATTAGTGCTTATAACGCATGTTTGGCAGACTTGTATGTCTGACTGTGGTGATTGATCTGTTGTATATAGTCTACTTATTTACACAGTAAATGGGTGTATGTTGTGTTAGTATTTCTGGACTGTGTAGTATGCACTTCAGTTCAACACTGGTATTGTATCTGACTCAGACTCCTTAGGTGTTTTTTTGCAGAAACAGTTACAGCCTAGGATGACTGACACTTGAGCAGATACCCATTTGATTGCCGCAGTTCATATTCAATATACCGTGTGTGATGAAAAGAGGTACTGCCAGCACAGCTAGCTGGAATTTTGTAAATAATTATATGCCATTTGTGAATATCAAACTGATTCATATAAGATGCTGGCATTACAAATCTATTAGAACTGTATGCCACGTATATATCAAACTGAGCTGTACAGACATTTGTGTTGAAAAGGTATTATAAAGTGCTTGGATTTGAAATGCATGCACTGTTTTAACTGTTTAAATGTATATGTTTTAACAGAGGAAACTGGAGGGATAACTTCAGTCCAACAAACTTTAGAAAAATATTTGAATTAAATCACTTTATAAGATAGGCCATAAGGATGCTATTTCACAGGTTTCAAGGTAGCCAGAGACACAAAGTCTGTACTAGGAAGCTTTCTCTATTGTCTTTGGGGTGAACTAATTATTAGACTTGAAGTGCAGAGGAATGCAATTGTTTTATGACTTCCAGCACCTGCCAAAGATCTGAGAAAAAGTCCTTGTGTGTGTATTTTTACAGGTAGGTGCTAAGCCCTGCCAGCTTCCAGCAATGGGGGGTTTGCATGCAAACTAGAACTCCAATGAAAAGAAATTATGTAATTCTGCAAGCTGTGCCAGAAGTAATGTTTAGATATTATTTTAAGAAGTCTCTTAGTGAGAGACTGAGCATTCTTTATTTTTGTCTTGGGCCTGATAACAACAAGAAAGACCATTCACTACATCATCTGCCTTCCTCTGTCAAGTATTAGGGAATAGTATATTTCTTTTAGATTCAGACAGGAATATAGTGAAGCTTAGATGAGCTATTGTTTTTCTTTATTTGTGTGAGCCTGTCCTTCAATGTTATTTTAAATATTTCCTGTGATTTAAACTCTGATGTCACTGTGAATATACACAATATTTTCTTGTTCTTTTACTATTTATTATTAAATATATTTAAACCTTTCATCGTGGCTGATCTTTGTAGAGATATTTAAGTTTTCAGAGTACTTGTAAATTTATTTGGTGACACTGTGTGGGCCACTCCTAATAGCCTTGCTCTTGGTCAAACTACCATTTGTGTTAGTATTAATATTACACAGTAAAATTAGACTTCAAAAATGTATGTGTCAGCTACTTGGGCAAAGACAGAAAGCACTGGTTGGACAGAAATAGTGTTGGAAGACTTGGCTTGAGACCCTGGCTAAGGACTCAGCTCTATAGCTGTGCCTGTGGAGAGTCTTACTGGGGATCTGGAGAAAGATGTGCTCTTAAGCAAAACTGCACTTGATGCTGCATCAGAAAATACTGTGTGTGTACCTGTTACCTCCCAGTGAATGTCCCGCACAGGTGCCAGTGGTGAGGATTGATGGTCCTTGATTAGTAATCCAGTGGTGGGTCGGCAAATATTTATTGGTTGGTAGTCGTGAGAACACCACATCACATATTAGGATTCAGTGGTATGGATATGGAACTATATAGACTGTAAAGAGTGGTCACTAAAGAAAATGTTTGTACTGTCAAGCAGTCACACAGTAGACATTCAGAGTTTCATATCACAATAGTTTTATTTATTTATTTATTTTTGTCAGTTTAGTTTGTCTGGGAGAGCAGGCAAGGATGCCAGTTGGCTGAGATGTGCCAAGCCAAAGGACTGGTGCAGGCCAATCTGACTAAAGGGGAAATGATTGCAGCCTTAGTCACAGCTGCATCACAGACCAACAACCAGGAAGACACCCAAACTGGCCTTGGGGATGTACAGCTCTCAGAAAATGTACAGTTCAACTTTTCCTCAGAAGACTTAAAAATTGGTCTGGAGTTAAAGCGACTTGAACTGGAGGCCAAATATTTGGAACTAGATCAGCAGAGAGACTGAGTTGTCTGGAAGTCAAAGAAAATAGGGTCTATATTAGAACATTGAATATTTAACAGTTCGAATCACTAAAGGTCGACCTTTAGTGATCGAATTGTTAAAACATCAAATGTTCAGGAAAAAAAAAAAAAACTAAATGGTGTAGGCAGGGGGGCAAGCCCCCCTGTGGCCCCCACATCCCCCACTACTTAAATATACCAACTCCGAGACTGCACTATAAATGGAAATCTCCCCTTACGGAGATTTCCGTTTACTTGTTTGATGTTCTGCAGTTTTGCTATTCTCATGTCGACAATGTCAGATTTGACATTGTCAGGTTTCGAGAATTTAATATAGACCCAAGAAAATGAGAGGCAGAGACATCATGAAAAGGAAATGTTAACTCTTTGCCAGGGTCATGGAGGTAATGGGAAAGGGAGTAACTAAACTCCAGAAGCAGTAAAGGTCAGTAAATTTCTTCCACAATTTACAGAGGGTGATCATTTTGATAGTTTTATTCATATGTTTAGAAGGGCATGTAAACAGTATAATGTTGACCAAGGGCTCTGGGTACAGTTCCTGACCTCCTTACTCCATGGTAAAGCTCAAAACTGCTGTTTCTAAATTGTCTGACACTAATTGCTTAAATTATAATACAGTCAAAAATTGTTTATTGGAATGTTTTAAGTTAACACGTAAAGCTTTCAGAAAAAAAGTTTCATGAACATAGATACAAGGCAGATGAAAGTGTGGGTGATTATATTGCTGAGTTAAGTACTTATTTTCATAGGTGGGTGAATGGGGGTCAGGCCACTACTTTTAAAATGTTGGCAGATGTTTTGGTGCAGGCACAAGCCCTTAGCACTTTGTCTGAGGACATGTGAATCTGGTTGGCAGATAGAGAATGCAACACCGCAGATGAGTTAGGGGAAAAAGAGACCTATACATAGTAAGCAGGGCATCACTGCACAGGAAAGGGATACCCAGTGCTGCACATGGGTCTAAGGGAACCCATGGTGGGTAGCTTAAAGCATGCCAACAGAGTCTGCCAGTAACAGGGGGAGCCACTAGTTCAGGTACATGGCCAGGGTCAAGGGTTAAATGTTTTAAATTAGCAGTGGGGCCATATAGCATATAGAAGTCCACAGAGGCAAGTTGGAGAACAAAAGGTAGTGGAGCCAACAAATAGGAATAACAGAAAGCCAGTGGTAAGTTGTCTGGAGACAACAAAGGTATCAAGCTACCACAAGAGGTTATATCCTATCTTAGTAGATGGAAAACAAGCCACTGCTAAGCCAGACGCAGCCTCTGACCTAACCATTGTGAAGCCTGCAATGGTTAATCAGGAGCACTACTTGCTTAGGCAGCCTACTCCAGTCAGAGCTTTAGGAGGGACCCCATTCCAAATACCTTTGGCTGGGGTTTACCTTGACTGGGAGGGTGGAAAAGGAAGCAAGATATTAGGTGAATTTGAGGATATCCCTGCAGATGTCCTGATAGGGAATGATTATGATAATGCAGTACCTTGTCTATATGCAGTTACATGCATTCGGGCTTGGAGACATGCATGTGGGTCTGGTAGCATGGGGAGGACCCAGACAGACCACACACTTGAAGCCAAGACTCGTGAGGTGGCTACTTCAGGGAGGGAGATACCCTGTAGCAGTCAGACTGAAGGTGAGCCACAGCTGCTGGTGGGTACTTATGTTTCCTTGGACAGAGTGACTGCAGGGGCAGAGGTGAGTAGTAGTACCCAGGCTGACAGTGAGGCACCACTATCAGAGGATACCACATTACATATGGAAGGGCAGCTGGGAAGTGTTACAAAGAGAGAGCTGAGACAGGCTCAGCTCTCAGCCCTTACATTACAAGCCTTGAGGGAGCTAGCTAGGGGGGTGCCTGATTCTCAAGGAAAAGGGGATTCCGTGTACTGCAAAAAAGGATTACAGTATAAAGAATGGACCCCTAAGAGAGGGCTAGAGGGTGGAAGAATACAGCAGTTTGTAGTGCCCAAAGTCTACCATCTGACACTTCTAGCCATAGCCCATGACATTCCCTTTGCAGGTCATATGGGCATAAAGTGTGCCAAGAGACATATTATGCAGAACTTTTATTGGCCTGAGATTTCCAGAGATGTAACAAGGTACTGCAGGAACTGTGAGCAGTGCCAAAAAGTAGGCAAGGCAGGAGACTAGCTCAAAGCTCCTTTGATGCCTTTGCTTGTGATTGAAGAGCCATTTCAGAGGGTTGCTATGGATATTGTGGGCCTCTGAGCACTCCAGTTTCACAGGAAAGATGTATATCCTAGTGGTAGTAGATTATGCTTCCAGTTACCCTGAAGTGGTGGCCCTGTCCTCCATCAAGGCAGAAAAGGTGGAAAATGCTTTGTTAGAGATTTTCAGCAGGGTAGGTTTCCAAAAAGAAATACTGACTGACAGAGGTGCCAATTTCATGTCAGACCTGCTGGCTTGTCTCTGGAAGTACTGTGGGGTGAAGCACCTAAAGACCACCCCATACCATGCCCAGACTAATGGTCTTGTGGAGAGGTTAAACTCTACACTAAAGACCATGCTATGGCCATTTGCATATCAGTTTAAGAAGGAGTGGTACAAATATTGCCCCATCTGCTGTTTGCTTACAGATAGGTGCCCCAGGAATCCACAGGTTTCTCACCTTTTGAGTTGCTGTATGGGCAAAGGGTGAGGGGACCCATAGATTTGATGTGCAATAAATGGGAGGGTGAGTGTAAACCCTACAAGGAGTCTGTTGTGGCGTATGTCCTAAACCTCAGGACAAGGCTCAGGGAACTCATGGGCTTGGCCTGGGAGAACCTGGCAAGAGCCCAACAGCAGAAAAAGGTCTGGTATGTTAGGAATGCTTGAGCCAGAGAGTATGCTGTGGGGCATCAGGTTATGGTTCTCATTCCTGTCAGACACAATAGGCTGCAGGCAGCTTGGGAAAGACCCTTCAAAGTGATAAGGAAGGTCAGTGACATTAACTACATGGTAGAACTGCTAGGCAGGAGGCAGGGGCATAAACTGTACCATGTTAACATGATGAAACCTTACCATGATAAAGAGGCCCTTGTGCTAAGTATTTGCAGTGAACAGTAGGAGGAGTCTGAAGGGGATATGGTGACTGATCTCCTCAGTGAGGTTCGAACTGACACCTTGACATGGCCAGCGTCAAGGGTTAAATGTTTTAAATTAGCAGTGGGGCCATAGCAATGCCCCAACAGCTATCCTCTACCCAGATTCAAGAAATATGAGCAGTGTTGCAGGAGTGTGGGGGCATGTTCTCTGGGAAACCAGGGTGTACTCATCTGGTGCAGCACCATGTGGATACAGGACCCCAAAGGTCTGTCAACCAGGCCTCTTATAGGGTGCTTGAGAGAGTCAAACAGACTCTGAGGAAGGAGGTACAAGAAATGTTGGAACTGGTGGTAATCCAGGAGTCAGTCAGTCAGTCCCTGGGCCTCCCCAGTGGTGCTGGTATAAAAGAAGGAGGGCAGCACCAGGTTCTTCATGGACTACAGGAAACTAAATAGTCACACAGAGTCAAATGCTTACCCCATGCTTAGGACAGATGAAACCCCAGAGCAGTTGGGTGGGGCTAAGTATCTAAACACTATTGATCTTACCAAGGGATACTGGCAAGTGCCCATGACTCCCAATGCTTGAGAGAGGTCAGCCTTTTTGAATCCTTTTGGCTTGTATGAGTTCACAAAGATGTCCATTGGGATGAAAAATGTGCCAGTGACTTTCCAGAGGCTGGTAGATTGTATCCTAGTAGGGGCAGGAGACTTGCCCTTGCTTACCTGGATGATATTGTCATCTACAGCCATTCCTGGGAAGAGAACCTTAAGCATGTTAGGGAGGTACTGAGCAGACTGCAGAGGACTTGGTTGATTATTAAGCCCAGTAAGTGTCAGGTGGGGAAGGCAGAGGTCTCCTACCTGGGACATAGAGTGTGGAATGGTAAGATCAGGCCAGAACCTACCAAAGTAGAAGCCATTCAGACATGACCTGTCCCTGTTATCAAAAATCAGGTGAGTGAATTCATAGGAACAGCAGGGTACTACAGAACATTTGTCCCCGATTATAGTGTCATAGATGCTCCCCTCACAGACCTGACAAAGGAAAACAAGCCAGATAATGTAGTGTGGACCCCCGCATGTGAGCAGGCATTCCAGAAGTTTAAGGGAGCTTTGAGAAGACCCCCTGTGTTAGCCAGTCCAGATTACAGCAAATAATTTGTTGTGCAGGTGGCTGCTTCAAACCATAGGGTAGGGGCTGTACTCTGCCAGGTTTTATCAGAGGGGAGAAAAGTACCCAGTGATATATCTCAGCCATAGACTCCAACCCAGGAAGGAATGCTGTGCAGCTGTAGAAAAGGAATTTGTAGCCATAGTATGGGCACTGCAGAAAAGTCAGCCTTATCTGCATGGAAGGAAATTCACTATCATTACAGACCACAATCCCGTAACATAGCTACATTGAGCCAGCCAGTAAAATACCAAGCTATTAAGGTGGAGCTTAGGGATGCAGGCATATGATATGACAGTGCAGCACTGTAGTGGGGTTAGCAATGGTAATGCAGATGGGCTCTCAAGACAGGGTATGGGGCAATGTATTCCCAGATAGGCTCATCCATCTCAAGCAATGTTTCTCAAGGGGTACTTGAAAAACTAGCTTGGGACTTGGGGGTGGTGATGAAAGGAGGTATTGCCAGTACAACTAGCTAGAATTTTGTAAATAACTATATGTCACTTGTGAATATCAAACTGATTCATACAAGATGCTGGTGTTACAAATGTATTGCAACTATATGTCAAGTGTATAGCAAACTGATTTGTACAAACATTTGTATTGAAAATGTATTTGTAAAGTGCTTGGATTTGAAATGTATGCACAGTGTGCCTTACTGGAGAGAACAGAAATGTACATGCACTATTGTAACTGTTTAAATGTGTATGTTTTAACAGAGGAAACTGGAGAGTTAACCTCAGTCCAGCAAACTTTAGAAAAATATCCGAAATTAAATAACTTCATAGACTAGGCAGTAAGGATGCTATCTCACAAGTTTCAAGGCAGCCAAAGACACAAAGTCTGTACTAAGAAGCTTTCTGTATTGTCTTTAGGGTGAACTAATTAATAGTCTTGAAGTGTGAAAGAATGCAATTGTTTTATTGCTTCCCACATCTGCCAGAGATCTGAGCAAAAGCCCTTGTGTGATAATTTTTACAGATAGGTGCTATGTCCTGCCAACTTCCAGCAATGGAGGTTTTGCATGAGAAGTAGAAGTCAGCTGACAAGAAATGATGTCATTCTGCAAGCTATGCTAGAAGCAATATTTTAGATATTATTTTGAGAAGTCTCTTAGTGAGAGACTGAGCATTCTGTATTCTGTCTTGGACCTGAGAACAACAAATAGGACCATTCACTTATACGGATGGTACAGTGGTGCAGTGGTAGTGTTGTCACATCACAGTAATGAGGTTCCCTAGTTCGATTCTTGGCTGGAGTGCTTTCTGTGTGGAGTCTGCAAGTCCTCCCTGCATTTATGTGGGTTTCCTCTCCTGTTACAAAGACATGTGTCTAGAGCATTTCTCCCTGGGCCTTTGCTGAAAATTGGCTTCATTCCAAGTTGGACTTTCCCGATAAATAAAAAAAAATCATCTGCCTTGTTCTGTTAAGTATTAGGGAATAGTATAATTCTCTTAGATTCAGTCAGGAATATAGTGAAGCTTAGGTGAGATATTGTTTTTCTTTATTTGTGTGAGCCTGTCCTTCAATGTTATTTTAAATATTTCCTATGATTTGAATTCTGATGTCACTGTGAATATACACTTAGTATTCTCTTGTTCTTTTACTAATTATTAAATATATTTAAACTGTTCATTGTAGCTGATCTTTGTAGAGATATTTTAGTTTTGAGAGTGCCTGCATATTTGTGTGGTAACACTGTGTGGGCCACTCCTAACAGTCTTGCTCTTGGTCAAACTACCATTTGTATTAGTATTAATATTATATACTAAAACAATGAGTGAGAAGGTCACTGAAAAAAACAATCAGTAAAAACAAAATGAAAACTCCAGCAAAGCTAGAACTTCCAATGAGTCACCTCCTAAACCTCTTGTATGAGAGGCATATGGGATATATGCAAATGATCCTTATGAACATCAGGTGTTTCAGCTAATGGAGTTTTCATTTTGTTTTTACTGATTGGTTTTCAGTGACCTTCTCACTCATTGTTTTAGTTTGTTGTTTGGGATATTTTTGCAGTGTCCCTAATGATAATGGATATCCGCTGGGTATAACAGCCCTGTGTTTCTAATGCTTAGTCAGACACTCTGCTTGTGCTGTGCTGATGAGGTCATAACAAGGCCGAAATATGCATATCCACAGCTAGTGGGGCGTTTGGCTTTATTGGCCTGAAATTGTCCATTAAAATGATAAAACAAGTCATGGGCATTCAGAATTGCCAATTAGCTGAAACACCTGAGGTTCGTAAGGATCATTTGCATATATCCCATGTGCCTCTGATACAAGAGGTTTGGGAGGTCACTTATTGGAAGTTGTAGCTTTGCTGGAGTTTTCATTTTGTTTTTACTTATTTATTAGTATTACATGATAAAATTGGACATCCTTTGTTAAGGACCTTAAAGTAGCTGGTGAGGGGTTCTGGTGGCAGTGGTAACTACCTTATAGTCTGGGCAAAAGGGAGCATGGCTAGTAAACCTGTGCCAGCCTTTCCCAGCTGTGTGTGTGTGTGTAAAACAAATCTCCAAGAGTGTGTATGTGTGTGTGTCTCAGTTACTTGGGCAGCAACATGAAGGACTGGTTGGACATAGAGAGTGTTGGAGGACTTGGCTTGGAACCCTAAGGACTCAACTCTATAACTGTGCCAGTGGGGAATCTTACTGGGGATCTGGAGAAAGAGGGACTGACTGAGGAGGGACTGAAAGAGGGTCTGATTGCAGTCTCTGTGTGCTCTTATGGGAAACTGCATTTAATGCAGAAAGCTGCATCTTAAATACTATGTGTGTACCTGTTATCCTCCCAGTGAACATCACCCACAGATGCCAGTGGTGAGGATTGAGGTCCTTGATTACTTGTCTAGTGGTGGGTCAGCACACCCTGCATGTTAACATCTGTCTCCAGCCCCCTGGGTGTTATTTTTAGAAACATAGTTATAGCCTAGGTTGTCAGACACTTGCACAGATGCCCATTTGATTGCAGCAGTTCATATTCAGCACACAATGCAGGTCAAAGTTAGTATTGTAGCTGTCTCCAACTCCTTGGGTGTTTTATTTTTTCAGAAATGCGGTGGTAGCCTACTCTCACTGGCACTTGATCACACAGTTCATATTCAGCACACCCTGATGGTCAACATGGGTACTGTAGCAGTCTCTAACCCCTTCGGTATTTTTTTAGAAATGCAGTGATAGCCTAGACTGACTGACACTTGAGCAGTCAGTTAATATTCAGCACACCCTGCTGGTCAGCATTGGTATTGTATCTGTCTCCAACCCCTTGGGTGTTTTTTAGAAACACAGTTATAGCCTAGGCTGATTGACATGTGAGCAGATGCACATTTGATTGTGGCAGTTCAGTATTAGCAAGCACATTCACAAAGATTTGTGTATTCAGGCTATTAATTTGTAATTGTTTTTGCAGATAATGCATATAATTGTGGAAATACAATACTGTTTGTAACAGATATTTACACATGCAGTACTGTTAGCAACAGTTATATTAGATTCTCATATGTTAACAGTTGTGTTGATTGAACATATTGCATTGTTTTAGTGTTGTACTCATTATACAGATGTGTCTTCAGCCAAATATCATGCTGCCTCTCTCAGATGCTTATCATATGGTTTGCCTATTGTCCACAGTATTGTCATTTCACTTTCTTCTCATTTTAACAATGACACACTGTGGCTTCTCATATAAATCATATAATGGAGACAGTACAATATGTTGATTTGAGCATTCATACAATTTTACAAAGCTAATGACCTCTGTATGAGTATTTAAGCATATAGAATTGTTCAGAAAAGATACTGTTGATCTTTTTAGGAGTACAACATATAAGACCATAGGCGAATCTGTCCATAATGGATGTATTTCAGTCCCTGAGTAAATTGTCATCATAATCATATTGTGTTGTGCTATGATATTCTTGGGACTGTTCTGCATGATAAACAGTTGCTTTACTTTTCTGTTGTGTTTTGCAATTAATCTCTACAGAGCATAGTACCCGTGGACATTCTCTGATTGGAAGACAATGGCATGCACATGAGAGGCCACTGCTAGAGTTTTTGGAGGATGATAATCATGATGACAATGATGATGACAATGATGCCGAGGAACCTGGACCCACCCCTGCCAGCATCCTGGAGGAGATATCAACACAACTGGCATAGAGACAATTTTCTGGAGGAGATCCTGGAAGTCATGACTGATGTATTTCAAACACAGATGAGGACATGATGAGGACCTTCTCTGAAGATATGGTATGGGCTTTGCGGGATTTGTTCAGGGTGATAACTCGTAAGATCATTCAGGAGTCCGATCCCCATCAGCCTGGTCCATCTGGTTGGTAAGGGCTGGCTTTCTGCTCCACTTGTGTTATGCTGCCAACATGGTGATTGCCATTTCATTGATTGGACTGTATATGCACTCTTGTGTATGCATGCCATGTATTTGTCATGTTTATATGTTATTGTCGTTTGACATTTACTTTGGTTTCAATGTGTGCATGACACACATTAACAGATTACACTTTTCATACACATTCAACTATCTATGCATTGTGGCAGTTATCCTGCAGATAGTGCTGCAAGAGGTAACCAGTAAATGTGTGTTACTGGGGCAACTGAAAGGCAACATATGCTGTCCATCTATCATGAACAGTGTCATATCCCTTGTATTTCTGTATGTGCAATATACAGACATGTCATTCTACATTTTTTTGGATGACAGTTGTTATGATCTCCCACTGTCATGATGTGGTGCTGTGTCATGGTTTGGCAATACTGATGATGTGGGATCATATGCAGATATATCCTGTCTGTGTGCAGTCCTCCTTTTCTGACTACATCAAACAGAAATGAAAGGTTAATCTGCACACAATATTATAGATAACACATTCTTTCAGAGTACATTATGCTGTGTTTGTTATATGTAGCATTTCCGCATCCATAACATGGTAAAATGTGTATAAACCTTCCATAAATAGTAGTACACATTAAATGACTGTACGTGTGTGTGCACATAGTCAGATACATACTGACACACAAATATGCCTTTGACATGTAAGCATTCAGTAAGTTACTGCTGACGTGCTGTAATGATACTCACAGGAAAGCTCTCTGCTCCATAATGACCTGGGTGATGTGTACTATACATGTCAGGGTCTATGGACATCAGCAATCCTTCTGGCCATTTGACATACATTTTCCATTTTGTTAAATGTTTTGTCTGTGAGGCTTCTACAGCACCCTGTGTACGTACACATGCATTTGCATTGTGTCAACTTACATTGTCCTGCTTTCCCTGATGCAGGTCCAGGTTGTCCACCTCCGTCCCACCTTCATATTTCCTTATAATTTTTTGCAGGTATGTTAGCCCTTGTTAAAACTGCTGCCCATTGAAATATTTCAATTTGACACAGTGAACATGTGATATGTGTATAGGCATTGCATAATGCAGAATATGTGCATTTAAGTTGCTGGCTAATGCCTGCAATGTGTCCTTGTTATCATTATTCTTGTGTGTTACCTAGTGTAGTTTTCACATCCATGTGTACAACCTGCTATATTCATTATGCAGTACTGTTACATTTTTGAACATATTATATGTTAGTGGTGTAGGTATGTATATCAACACTGATTTCATGTTATGTCACTGACAGACATACATACACATCTACACCTGTTTGTTGCCTTTGACATGACATATGTGTGTAACATATACATATTCTATTACACGTTGTTGTACACATTGTTTGGGTTGTACACACCTACTTGTGTGTGTAGCAGAATTTGTTGCTTTTCTGCAGAACTTCTGTTTGGCACTGTGCTTGATTGTTTTCCCTTCACATGCATGGTCTTAGGTTTGGGTTCTGTCCTCTAGTGGAGTTATCTACCATGGTTAGACCTGAACTTACTCATCTGTGATGTTACTTGGCTTACATGTGCACTGCAGATGGACAAATTGGATATGTCTATATTTACCAATGTGTACTGTAATCCTACTTTATTACCCTCGAACACATATCTACAATTATACACATCCAGGTAAGACTGCCAAACATTTTATGTTCTTCTGCACATCACCATGGCTGGTATGCTTTTCCACCCTGTTTGTCAACGTTCTATTACCCTTGTTGTGCAGTTGTCTGTGTGACTTAACTGTCCTTGCTGTGTTTTTTTCCTTGACTGTCTTGTGTTGTGCTATTTTTTCTACAAGTGTACTTGCTGTGATCATCTTCACCTGCTCTTTCTCCGTGTTTATCTTTCCTTCTATTCTTAAAAAAGGAGCCTATTCCCATCAAAAAAAAGTGGCCCATGCCCCTCTGACTTTCCCACAGCTTTTCCAGTTCCAATTCCATCATCTCCTTTTGTGTCCCTCTTTTTCACCCATCCCCCACATCTTCTTTTCTATCTCCCACTTCTCCTGAGAATGTGCATTACTTGTATTCCCCACACAGTCCTGAACCCATTGTTAGCAACTGTTAGCCATGGCAATGTGGCCATCATTGTCCTTCTCCTTTAATTATTTTATTAGAAATTTTACATATTCCATCAGAATCCATATGTCCAAGCCAATATATTTTAATAGTACAAGTATTATGTAGCTATCTGTGTATGTCTCTGAGTTTGCTGTAAAGAGTGCTGTAAATATTTATATTACAAATAGCCTTGCAGCTTTGAAGAATGTATTATATATTAATTTATACCATATGGAAATATCCATTGTTGTCTGAGATGTTTCTGTGTTTACTTCTGCAAGTTTATGTTACAAATGCTATACGGCTCACATTAGGATAGTTGGCATTTTTAATGGTTTTCTTTTTTGTTATCATAACAGAGTCAGTTATAGTCATAGCTGTCCTTAACCTTACTGTACAGATTTTGTTATATTTCTATGCAGTTATCAGGATTCTTGAATTGTGATCATCTGCTTATAACTTTGGTACTGTACAATGTGATTAGACAAGCATTTCTCATTAATTTCAGATTACCTACTCATTTTCTAGTACACCATTGTAACTGGGATACTCCACTGTGCACTGAGCTATTCTGAGTTTCTCATTATACATTAACATATTACAAAGTTATCTGCAGGTTTCGGTCTAATATCGGCATAATGCCCTGGATTCCACAAGCTTTATAGAATCTGGTCCAGTGATTTAATTGAAGAATAACTGAAATGAGATATTTAAGGTATATGCTGCTGGTATAGTTAAATCCATCACAAGTAAACACTATAAGCAGTCATTTGTGAGATTTTAAATCATGAAAAAATCTGTACCAAATATTTCAGAAATAAGACTACCTTAAAGGATGTTACTGGGACCAAGATATTAAATAACAATACAATCAGGAAGGCAGAAAAAGAGTTTAGCAATAGAGTGAGGAAGACAGAAAAAGAGTTTTGAAATGCTCAAGCAGTTATGGACCACACCAATAAAACACTCATTACAAGTCAACACAAATCAAACCAGAACTGGCGCAGTAATGTTACAAAAAGGTAAGTCATTTTTTTTAAGTCATTGTTTTTATGACCACAGAAAAATGTATCTCAGTTTTGAAATAGTTGTTAACAATAAAATATGGCTGTGAAAAGTGCTAGAAATGTATTTGTAAGAAAGAAATGTAAGTGGAAAGTTATCTTAAGTCACTGTAGAGTGCACTTAAGTCTAATTATGGTCTTTTTTATTCATGCCTTTGATGAAAAAATACTTGCAGTACCTGAAATGATTTGGCATAAAAATGCTCATAAAGCATGACGCAAACAAGTTCTTATCAACACTTGTAAAAATATGTAAAATAGCATTTTTATTCATGGGATTTGGGGATATGCACTGATTATAACTATAAAAGTGCAAAGAGGGAGTGATGATTTTATATTCCATATTACTATCAGAAGCTTATGTTTGCTAAATAGTACTACAGATATAGTGGAAGATTATTATCCCCGGGATTCAAGAAGCTGAGCGCAAGGACGGTTTTAGCCTTGCGCCGAGCATCCTCACTACAGATGGCGCAGTAGCACCATATGAATATGTATGAGGAAGCGCTGCCGCATCCTCAACGTGCACAGGAAACGTGTGCGAGTGCAGGGGGCATGTACAAGTGCTCTATGGAGGCGTAAACATACCCCGGCACTTGTAACATCTACTATGACTACTAGTAGAGCCCGACCATAATAGTATGTCAGTAAGTCAGTGTCCGTGGATACCGAAATGTATGCTAAGCATACAAGAGTGTCCACAAACAGTGAAATAAAATCAAAGTAGTAAACACACAAGCACGTAGTGGAATGTAAAGCCCTGTCCCTAGAACTGTCACAATTAGATTCCCTGTCCCTGTGTCCCTATTATACATTTGAATTGCAGCAATATCGAAGGTGTAAGCAAAGCACAGCATGTCTGCACATCGCTGCCCTCCACCGAGCGTAGCTTACACATCATATTCATTCAAATAGAGAAAAACATGCGGTATCAACGTAAGTGTCAATAGTGTAGTGTTTAGAGCATCCGCCTATCAAACAGGCATTCACGGTTCAAGCCCAACAATAGCACATATCATTTTCCATGTGGAATGAATGTCGTTTTGCCATGAAACCGACATAATAGTATCACATGAGATATTTAACTTAAATATAATTCAAGCAAAGTGGCACTGTCATAATGAATAAGGTACTAGTAAGCAGGTGAAAGCACAAATAAGCAGCAGTAAACACATATAAGTACCAGTAAGCAAGTCCAAGTGCACTTGCATGGGTCTAAGCAGTGCCCAGCATAGGAAATGTATATATATATATATATATATATATATATATATATATATATATATATATATGAAAAAAGAATGACATAACAATAAAGCATACAAAAGGAATGAGAAGGGAATCAACAGCAACCCCAGTATGATATAGCGCTGTCAGCGTATGTCATATCCAGCTGGGCAGGAGTGAGCAAAGCACTGCTACTCACACCACAGGCAGGATATTACCAGTGGGAGTAACATTGTTGATTTGTTAAGGCTACTTTACACACAGAGGGTAGTCCCTGGTGGGACTACCCAAAAATTGATAGACCATTTGGCCTTCCAACCATTACACAAGCAAGAGCAGGTATGTTCAAGGACTAAATGGTGGGAGAGCCTGAGAATATACGGGTTGGGACAGCATATGTGTAGGGCCCTTAACGCTCTGGAGAGGGCAATGTGTGGAGGTGTGTCATGGCTGCGATAACAAGTGGACAATGAATGGTATGCATGTATTTTGAACACGGGTGGGGTGGAGGAACTATGGGTATGAAATTATAGAGCCAGGCATGCCAGGTTTGGATGGGCTGGTTCTATTTGGACTGCCCTGTGGAGGTCAGCAAGTTCGTTATAGGTATATATGCATACACAGATGCAGACATCAATATGTAGAAGTGCATTCTCTGTAACACATTCATTCCATTTGCAGACATACATAACATGAATATGCCCTTAAAAACCTTGACAGTAAATAGAATAACAGGTTGTGCAGAAGAGGGACGGGATGAAACTGCTAAAATGCAGACGTGTGTACAATGTCCAAAGTCAGTGCTGTGCTGAAAATAATCAAATGTGAGGACTTTCCCAACATAGAATCATTCCTGTGATCTGCCTGCTACGGCAACGCCAATTACTAAACCGGTCTATTTGTAAAAGAAATACACCGAACACGTACATAATTAGGCTCTCGTGTAATGTGTGCGTTACAACATAGTCATACATATTAATTTATTGTAGTGTCATGTTAATGGGAGTAAGGATGTAATCAAGTATAGAATATAATCTTGACATAAACACATGCGTGTCCCATGTGGACAACAGAAAAATTGCGAATAGTATTCTTTTGGTCGCTCATGTCACCAATGTTTGTGGACTAAATGTTTGGGAGTTCTGAGGATATGTGGAGTGAGTCAACCGATGGGATGGGTCTGTAGGAGTAGGGACTGGCCAATGTGTAGTGGTGTGGATACACCACAGATCCGACTCAAGAATGGATGACAGCAGTGATAGGGAGGCATTGGGGTGTGTGTTTGGGGAACCAGGAGCCATGGGTATATGGATATATATGCAAATGAAGCAGCACAGCAATAGTGTATTGGTTAGAGCAACCCCCTAACAAACAGACATTCCCGTACCGAATCCCACTGTATTACCATCGGTAATCTTTGCAGGAAAATATTGCAACATCTTTACGCTGTATAACCTGCAAAATATCAATTAAAAGTTAACTGGAGTGAAGTGTCAGTGTCATAATGAATAAGGCACTAGTAAGCAGGTCAAGCATATATAAACACCAGTAAGCATGTGTAAGTGCGTTTGCGGT
This sequence comes from Protopterus annectens, assembly GCF_019279795.1. Taxonomy (NCBI): domain Eukaryota; kingdom Metazoa; phylum Chordata; order Ceratodontiformes; family Protopteridae; genus Protopterus; species Protopterus annectens. Next base: position 263,867,171 of record NC_056726.1, on the reverse strand, counting down.
GGGTATCTATTGCTTTACAGACACACACACACACACACACACACACATATATATATATATATATATATATATATATATATATATATATATTTGCAGACATATACATATATATATATATATATATATATATATATATATATATATATATATATATATATATATATGTATATATACATATATCCATATATATATATATATATATATATATATATATATATATATGTGTGTGTGTGTGTGTGCGTAGATATACACAAATATACAGCTATGATAGGAAGCAGCACACAAGAATGACATATGTTCACAGGCTATGCCAATGAAAGTGAGGAGCCCAAGCAAGAAACATGAAACACGTAGCATGACCTTCCACCCCACCCCCCCAGCTGGACACGGGAAACATACACAAAAACAACGTAAAGAGTCCACTGCTCTCAGATCACAGACAGGATACAACCGGGGGGGGGGGGTACACAGTGCACCCATGAATTCTAATCTTGGAACACAGACTGGAGCGTCCCTTGCGGGACACCCCAAAAATTGCCATGACCAAAAGAAGGTGATAGACAGACCATTCTGGCTGGGGTGTATACATACTCGGAATACAAGGGTGGGAAACCCTGATGACCCATGGGCCAAGACAATTGTATGAAATGGGTCCCGTGAAGTGGAGAGTGGGCAGCGTGTAGTGGTGTGTCCAGAACAGACCAGGACACAGAGTAAGAATGTGTGTTGTTGAGGAGGTGCGGGTGGGGGAACAATGGGTAGCTACTTATGGGTCTAGGTGTGCAGGTGTTGGCTGATGTGGGCCTATATGAACAGCCCTAGGGATGTAAGCAAATGTGTTCTTTGGGCAGAGGCGTCACCCAACGAGCGGCCACACCCACTATGAGTCCCACTGCAGCAAAGTGTAATCTATTTGGCAAGAAACGGAATAACCAGATGTAGACGTATATATGTAGAGGTATGTGTGTTTATGTCTACCCATAGTGACATAGAGATAAGCCTCTGCCTCTCCATAGTACAAATGTATACATACAGAGATAGAATACAGATACATACCCACAGATAAATATATACATATGCAGACACCCATAGACCCATATGTTGAGATACACCCCAGGTTTAAATGATAACATTAATTTGAAATGTGCCTTGAAGTGGAATTACTGACTTCTCCACTTCTCTTACATTTCCTGGCTACCTTGCATGTTTATTCATGAATCTTATTACCATCCTAGGTGAATGCTACACTGACATGATGTAACAGGGCTGAACAATTGCTATTGGTGGTTACTAATTTTACTGACCTTCTCTTACTGTTTATATTTCTTTCCTAATATTCTGGACTCATTTTCTGAAGAAGTTCTTATACAATAAAGAACGAAAGCGTGCTCAAATATCAGTTTTGTTTATCTTTGTGGTTTTTGAATTTTTATTTTTGCTGCTGAAGTTTTTGTTTGTACATTTAATAGTTTATTCGTTTGCAGTTTGTCGTTTTTTTGTGCATATATATATATATATATATATATATATATACAACAAAATATAAATATACATGTATGTATATATATATATATATATATATATATATATATATATATATATATATATATATATATATATATACAGATATATCTGTATATAGTAATGTAAATAGATATGTATATGTGACTGTAAATATACACACGTATATAGCTAGGATATGATACAGCAGTTACGAGTAACATATGTTCACAGGCCATGCATATGGGGGTGAGGGGTCCAATAAACAAACATGTAATACGTAGCATCAAGCCCTCCCACCCCCCCACCCCCCCCAGCTAGGCCGGTGAGACATACAGATGCACAATAAAGGTAAACACACCACTGCTTCTCAGACCACTGGCAGGATACTACCAGTGGGAGAGACCTGCCAGGTCTAATCTTGAAACATAGACATCAATGTCCCTTGTGGGACGGGACACCAAAAATTAATGATTGGAGGCAGTCCCGGACTTATCAAACCAGACTGTAAATGTACACGGACCAGTAGGTTGTGCAAGCTTGATAACCCTGGGTCGAGACAACATACGACATGTGTCCCGACACGGGGAGAGTGGGCAGTGTGTAGTGGTATGTTTATACCCCACCTGCACCCACAGTAAAGATGAGTGCTGTAGAGGAGTGGCAGGTGGGGGAACTATGGATATGCAATTATGGGCCTAGGCGTGCAGGTGTTGGCTGGTGCAGTCGTATTAGAACCACCCCGGGGATGTAAGTAATATTCCAAAATGGGTATAGCTGATGTCCATACCTCTCAACCCCTAAGAGCATCTCCACTGGACAGGATATAAACCATTGCAGGAACAAATAGGGTCCATACCTCTGAACTGTCCCCGTTTTCCAGGGACATCCTTTCTAACTCTGCCCCACTTAATCCTTCCTAAAACTAGTGACATTTGGTGGAAAGGTGGTGAATTACACATAATGAAAAATGACAACAATTAAGAGTTCTAAACATCATTTACCTAAGAAAATGTGTATGAATTCATATGCTCTGAGTCTGTCAATGTGTCAGGTTAACAGCACCAATAATTTAAATGTGTCCCTGGTGTTGTTATGCCATGTCCCTGATTCAGTCTGTATATTTCCCCAATCGTATGACAGGTCTGATAGGGACAGAAAGCACATATTCCACTGACAACCTTAGAAAGATGATAGAATATTAAGTGTGCAGTAGCATGACTCGGCTGCAGGATGTGGGTTCCAGATTCCAATTACTTGTTTGTATTGAAGAGTGTCAGTTCCCATGTATTAGCCAGATGAGTGCAGATTGTAAGAGGAACACACCAATAATATGAATCAAACTCTGGACAGGCCACGGATTTTGTACAGTCGAATGGCATGCTGTCGCCTAATGGGCAGCCATTCCTGATACTGTAGGCATGTAATCCAATGTAATAGACATCGCAAGGTAATATCGTAGTCCTCACTCCCATGTAGGGACGTGAGTGTCAGATGCAAACACCAAATGCAGTGCATTGGCAAGTGCAGGAGCAAGCAGGTTCAAGCCTGTTTGGCCACCAGTATGTGAGTATTACACTGGTAAAGCAATGTAGAGGCTAACTGAGTGTAAGAAACTGTAAACAGAGGTTTGCATTGCTTAGCACCATGCAAACCCATGCACACCCACTCACAACTGCTTTAATGTGCCTTAATCACACAGTATTCAATGGCCTTGTTCTGCCAGCAACAAAATAAATGGCCTCTGCAAGGCTCGAAACTAGGTCCCTGCACACACAGATATTGTGATTTACCACTAAGCCGAGGCAGATATACAACCATCGGACCTTATCACAAACATATCATCCAGCACAGTCATTCAACAGTATAGGAAATGTATTCCATCATGTAGATGTATGTGTGTGTGTTTATGTTCATAGGTTCATACTAGGCTATCTGCCCAAGGGCATTTATAAGCCTAGCCCATAGTTATGTGGCTTTCGCCACCCCTTTAGTTTGAATAAAAACTATGTACAGCATATAGATACATACATATATATAGATATATCAGGAACATCCCATGTGACAACAAAGCATTACAAAGGAATGAAAAGGGAAACACAAACAATGCCTGTATTATGTAGTGGTGTCGTCCTATGTAATATCAAGACTCCATCAGACAGACGTGTCAGTCATACACACAAATATTTGTACATTGACCATATACATCACTCTGTGCATGTTATTTACATTAACACAACAGTTCCTGTCCAATCATTATGTGAGAACAGTACTCTTGCAAGGTGCTATGTGTGATATCATCATCATAATAAAGATAAATGGGGTAACCATAGAGGGACCGGTAGTGTTGTGTGTACAATGGAGTCATCTGCTTTACATGTACCTGGAACATTTAGGAGTCATGTGCATACTAGGATCGTGCGCCTGAGAGACAGGGGTGAGGACAACTGGAGTATGTTGTGATGCATATTAAAAGGTTTACATGTGTCCAGTGGACACGTGTGTGAAATGGACAGCTATGTATGAGGCAAATGTTGTTCTAGGAACGGATTGGCCTTTTGTTTCCGTAGGGTGAGAGTGGGATCTGGGGGAAGGAGAGTAGGTATGCACGTGAAGGATAGGTAGGGTAGGATGACAGACAAGACAGCATACAAGGTCAGTATATGACACATGTGGTGGGATACACCTCGGGCGGGGAAGGGTGTTCGGCATTCACAAGCCCATGAGCCCCCAGATGGCTACAGTGGGATGGAGGTCCCCAGTCATGGGCAGCCACCACTGCACCAAAACAGCTACAAAGGTGGCAATGCTGGGGGCTGTCTAGGAGGGGCAGCCTCACCCTGTAAATGTGACACTCTGCCCTTGTGCTGGAGTATCTGGCCTCAAAACCCCTTATTGAGCCGCCTACGCTCCATGTCCGGGACTGTACAAAAGCGGATATGTTCCTGTCTGGACCTGCTCCCAGGGGGACAAGCCCCATCCTTACTGATGGTATCACCAGAAGTCGGTGCAGAGCCAACAGAGGTGGAGATCCAAGGCTGGGTCCCAGATGTCCTGGTGCCCGGTGCCATGGCCAGCTGAAGTGGGACAGGAGGTTATACCGGGACCTCCAAACCTATACAGCCTGTGGTGTTGCAGTTTAAACACAGATATGGCTTAGTAATAGTCAACAGCATTCAGGTTTACTTACAACAGCATGCATAGATATGACCATCAACCCAACACAACAGATGGTATTCATTTGCAGAGGGAGCACAACACATGCATATATACTGCATAACATCTGTACAACATGTAGAAGACTTGTTACTGCAGCTATGAACAGTGGCCCATTATTGGCATGACACTAAGAACCCCAGACGGTGTCTGTCATTCCACTGTTTCATGTGACATATGTCAAGTCAGGGATGCGATGGCAGTAACTCATCACTATCACCATGTACTGGCTGCAATCC